>NC_091303.1:46406512-46411535 GCF_038502225.1 Cherax quadricarinatus | reverse complement strand
ATGACCTTGCATTTGGCAGGGTTAAATTCAAGGAGCCAGTTGCTGGACCAGGCTTGTAGCCTGTCCAGGTCTCTTTGTAGTCCTGCCTGATCCTCGTCCGATTCGATTCTTCTCATTAACTTCACATCGTCTGCAAACAAGGACACTTCTGAGTCTATCCCTTCCGTTATGTCGTTCACGTATACCAAGAACAGCACAGGTCCTAGGACTGACCCCTGTGGAACCCCGCTTGTCACAGGCGCCCACTTTGACACCTCGTCGCGTACCATGACTCGTTGTTGCCTCCCTGTCAGGTATTCTCTGATCCATTGCAGTGCCTTTCCTGTTATGTGTGCCTGGTCCTCTAGCTTTTGCAGTAACCTCTTGTGAGGAACTGTGTCGAAGGCCTTCTTGCAGTCCAAAAATACGCAGTCGATCCACCCCTCTCTCTCTTGTCTTACTTCTGTCACCTTGTCATAAAACTCTAGTAGGTTTGTGACACAGGATTTTCCTTCCCTGAAACCGTGCTGGTTGTCAATTATACACTTGTTTCTTTCCAGGTGCCCCACCACTCTCCTCCTGATGATCTTCTCCATGACCTTGCATACTATACACGTTAGTGATACAGGTCTGTAGTTTAGTGCCTCATGTCTGTCTCCCTTTTTAAAAATTGGGACTACATTTGCCATTTTCCATACCTCAGGGAGTTGCCCAGTTTCAAATGATGTGTTGAAGATCTTTGTTAATGGCTCACACAATATCTCTGCTCCCTCTTTAAGGACCCATGGAGAGATGTTGTCTGGTCCCACCGCCTTTGAGGTGTCAAGTTCGCATAGCAGCTTCTTCACCTCCTCCTTGGTTATATGTACCTCATCCAGCACTTGCTGGTGTGCCCCCCTGTTCTGATTTCTTGGAGTCCTACTGGTTTCCACTGTAAATACCTCTTTAAATCTTGTGTTGAGCTCCTGACATACCTCTCGGTCGTTTCTTGTGAATTCCCCATCACCCTTCCTCAGTCTGATTACCTGGTCCTTGACTGTTGTTTTCCTCCTGATGTGGCTGTACAACAGCTTCGGGTCAGTCTTTACTTTTGATGCTATGTCATTTTCATATTGTCTCTGAGCCTCCCTTCTTATCTGTGCATATTCGTTTCTGGCTCTTCGGGTGATTTCTTTATTTTCCTGAGTTCTCTGTCTTCTGTACCTTTTCCATTCTCTAGTACACCTAGTTTTTGCCTCCCTACACCTTTGGGTGAACCAAGGACTCGTTCTGTTCTTCCCATTATTTCTGTTTCCCTTGGGAACAAACCTCTCCTCTGCCTCCTTGCATTTTGTTGCTACATAGTCCATCATTTCTTGTACTGGTTTTCCTGTCAGTTCCCTCTCCCACTGAATGTCTTGAAGGAAGTTCCTCATGCCTGAGTAGTTCCCCCTTTTGTAGTTTGGTTTTTCCCAGCCTATTCCTGCTACTCTCTCCACTTGGAGCTCAACTATGTAGTCGAAGCACAGAACCACATGATCACTAGCTCCCAGGGACCTTTCATACATGATACCCTCGATGTCCGAACTACTCATGGTGAATACAAGGTCCAACCTTGCTGGTTCATCCTCTCCTCTCTCTCTGGTAGTGTCTCTAACATGTTGATGCATGAGGTTCTCCAGTACCACATCCATCATCTTGGCTCTCCATGTTTCGGGACCCCCATGGGGCTTCAGGTTTTCCCAGTCAATCTCCTTGTGATTGAAATCACCCATAACTAGTAACTTTGCTCCCCCCCCATGTGTGCTCTCCTGGCCACCTCGGCTAGTGTGTTGATCATTGCTCTGTTGCTCTCATCGTATTCTTCTCTTGGCCTCCTGCAGTTCTGTGGTGGGTTGTACATTACTGCAATTATCACCTTATGTCCCTCAGACTGGATTGTTCCTACTAAGTAGTCCCTTTCGCCCATGCCATCCATTCCTTCCATTTTCTCAAAACCCCACTGGTTTTTAATGAGCAGTGCAACTCCTCCTCCCCCTCTCCTCCCTCTGTCTTTCCTGAAGATTTGATATCCGGATGGAAAGATTGAATCTGTTATTATTCTGGTGAGTTTTGTTTCTGTGAGTGCTATTATGTCTGGGGATGTCTCTTTGATTCTTTCGTGCCACTCCTCATACTTGTTTGTTATTCCATCTGCATTTGTATACCACACCTTCAACTTCTTTTCTAAGACTGTGGTCTGGGAAGTATATTGGGGTTGGGGAAGTGGGAGACCTGGTAAGGAACTATGGGTTGTTGCTGTGGGGGTGAAGTTTGTAATGTAGTGGGTGGGGGCATTGGATGTGGCATGGGTGTTTTGATTTAGAGTGTTTGGTTGCACTGGGGTTGACCTGGTTGGGAGGCTTCTATAGAAAGTTGTGAGGGAGGCTGTATTTGATCTTCTTCCTGGGTCTGGGATCTCCTGTCTGTCTTCTCCATCCCCTCTCTTTCCTCCTTTCGCCTTTGTACCATCTCTCTCAGTTTCTTCCTTTCTTCTTGTGTTCTGTCGCGGTCGAGATACACCCTCCTGTATGCCGTGAGCTTTATCATACCTCTGCTTAAAGCTATGTATGGATCCTGCCTCCACTACATCGCTTCCCAAACTATTCCACTTACTGACTACTCTGTGGCTGAAGAAATACTTCCTAACATCCCTGTGATTCATCTGTGTCTTCAGCTTCCAACTGTGTCCCCTTGTTACTGTGTCCAATCTCTGGAACATCCTGTCTTTGTCCACCTTGTCAATTCCTCTCAGTATTTTGTATGTCGTTATCATGTCCCCCCTATCTCTCCTGTCCTCCAGTGTCGTCAGGTTGATTTCCCTTAACCTCTCCTCGTAGGACATACCTCTTAGCTCTGGGACTAGTCTTGTTGCAAACCTTTGCACTTTCTCTAGTTTCTTTACGTGCTTGGCTAGGTGTGGGTTCCAAACTGGTGCCGCATACTCCAATATGGGCCTAACGTATACGGTGTACAGGGTCCTGAACGATTCCTTATTAAGATGTCGGAATGCTGTTCTGAGGTTTGCTAGGCGCCCATATGCTGCAGCAGTTATTTGGTTGATGTGCGCTTCAGGAGATGTGCCTGGTGTTATACTCACCCCAAGATCTTTTTCCTTGAGTGAGGTTTGTAGTCTCTGACCCCCTAGACTGTACTCCGTCTGCGGCCTTCTTTGCCCTTCCCCAATCTTCATGACTTTGCACTTGGTGGGATTGAACTCCAGGAGCCAATTGCTGGACCAGGTCTGCAGCCTGTCCAGATCCCTTTGTAGTTCTGCCTGGTCTTCGATCGAGTGTATTCTTCTCATCAACTTCACGTCATCTGCAAACAGGGACACCTCAGAGTCTATTCCTTCCGTCATGTCGTTCACAAATACCAGAAACAGCACTGGTCCTAGGACTGACCCCTGCGGGACCCCGCTGGTCACAGGTGCCCACTCTGACACCTCGCCACGTACCATGACTCGCTGCTGTCTTCCTGACAAGTATTCCCTGATCCATTGTAGTGCCTTCCCTGTTATCCCTGCTTGGTCCTCCAGTTTTTGCACCAATCTCTTGTGTGGAACTGTGTCAAACACCTTCTTGCAGTCCAAGAAAATGCAATCCACCCACCCCTCTCTCTCTTGTCTTACTGCTGTCACCATGTCATAGAACTCCAGTAGGTTTGTGACACAGGATTTCCCATCCCTGAAACCATGCTGGCTGCTGTTGATGAGATCATTCCTTTCTAGGTGTTCCACCACTCTTCTCCTGATAATCTTCTCCATGATTTTGCATACTATACATGTCAGTGACACTGGTCTGTAGTTTAATGCTTCATGTCTGTCTCCTTTTTTAAAGATTGGGACTACATTTGCTGTCTTCCATGCCTCAGGCAATCTCCCTGTTTCGATAGATGTATTGAATATTGTTGTTAGGGGTACACATAGCGCCTCTGCTCCCTCTCTCAATACAGATGGGGAGATGTTATCTGGCCCCATTGCCTTTGAGGTATCTAGCTCACTCAGAAGCCTCTTCACTTCTTCCTCGGTTGTGTGCACTGTGTCCAGCACTTGGTGGTGTGCCCCACCTCTCCGTCTTTCTGGAGTCCCTTCTGTCTCCTCTGTGAACACTTCTTTGAATCTCTTGTTGAGTTCTTCACATACTTCACGGTCATTTCCTGTTGACTCTCCTCCTTCCTTCCTTAGCCTGATTACCTGGTCCTTGACTGTTGTTTTCCTCCTGATGTGGCTGTACAACAGTTTCGGGTCAGATTTGGCTTTCGCTGCTATGTCATTTTCATATTGTCTTTGGGCCTCCCTTCTTATCTGTGCATATTCGTTTCTGGCTCTACGACTGTTCTCCTTATTCTCCTGGGTCCTTTGCCTTCTATATTTCTTCCATTCCCTAGCACACTTGGTTTTTGCCTCCCTGCACCTTTGGGTAAACCATGGGCTCATCCTGGCTTTTTCATTACTCCTGTTACCCTTGGGTACAAACCTCTCCTCAGCCTCCTTGCATTTTGTTGCTACATATTCCATCATCTCATTAACTGGCTTCCCTGCCAGTTCTCTGTCCCACTGAACCCCGTTCAGGTAGTTCCTCATTCCTGTGTAGTCCCCTTTCTTGTAGTTTGGCTTCATTCGTCCTGGCCTTCCTGCTTCTCCCTCCACTTGTAGCTCTACTGTGTATTCGAAGCTTAAAACCACATGGTCACTGGCCCCAAGGGGTCTTTCATATGTGATGTCCTCGATATCTGCACTACTGAAGGTGAATACTACGTCCAGCCTTGCTGGTTCATCCTCTCCTCTCTCTCTTGTAGTGTCCCTTACGTGTTGGTACATGAAGTTCTCCAGTACCACCTCCATCATCTTAGCCCTCCATGTATCTTGGCCCCCATGTGGGTCCAAGTTCTCCCAATCGATCTCCTTGTGGTTAAAGTCACCCATGATCAGGAGATTTGCCCTGCATGCATGAGCTCTTCTGGCCACTCTAGCCAGTGTGTCAACCATCGCTCTATTGCTCTCGTCGTACTCTTGCCTTGGCCT
>NC_091303.1:46266512-46401512 GCF_038502225.1 Cherax quadricarinatus | reverse complement strand
CGTCGCTCATGAAGAGGGAGTCGCTGGTGTAGACCACGAGACCTTTTTTCAGTTGGATACTGTAGTGATGTAGGTCATAGAGTATGTCTTGGATGCCAACCTTCGTAAGTGTACTAGGCATACACGTGATAAGGTTGTACCCTGGAGTTTACCTGGAGAAAGTTCCGGGGGTCAGCGCCCCCGCGGCCCGGTCTGTGACCAGGCCTCCTGGTGGATCAGAGCCTGATCAACCAGGCTGTTGCTGCTGGCTGCACGCAAACCAACGTACGAGCCACAGCCCGGCTGATCAGGAACTGACTTCAGGTGCTTGTCCAGTGCCAGCTTGAAGACTGCCAGAGGTCTGTTGGTAATCCCCCTTATGTGTGATGGGAAGCAGTTGAACAGTCTCGGGCCCCTGACACTTATTGTATGGTCTCTTAACGTGCTAGTGACATCCCTGCTTTTCATTGGGGGGATGGTGCATCGTCTGCCAAGTCTTTTGCTTTCGTAGTGAGTGATTTTCGTGTGCAAGTTCGGTACTAGTCCCTCTAGGATTTTCCAGGTGTATATAATCATGTATCTCTCCCTCATGCGTTCCAGGGAATACAGGTTTAGGAACCTCAAGCGCTCCCAGTAATTGAGGTGTTTTATCTCCGTTATGCGCGCCGTGAAAGTACATTTTCTAGGTCGGCAATTTCACCTGCCTTGAAAGGTGCTGTTAGTGTGCAGCAATATTCCAGCCTAGATAGAACAAGTGACCTGAAGAGTGTCATCATGGGCTTGGCCTCCCTAGTTTTGAAGGTTCTCATTATCCATCCTGTCATTTTTCTAGCAGATGCGATTGATACAATGTTATGGTCCTTGAAGGTGAGATCCTCCGACATAATCACTCCCAGGTCTTTGACGTTGGTGTTTCGCTCTATTTTGTGGCCAGAATTTGTTTTGTACTCTGATGAAGATTTAATTTCCTCATGTTTACCATATCTGAGCAATTGAAATTTCTCATCGTTGAACTTCATATTGTTTTCTGCAGCCCACTGAAAGATTTGGTTGATGTCCGCCTGGAGCCTTGCAGTGTCTGCAATGGAAGACACTGTCATGCAGATTCGGGTGTCATCTGCAAAGGAAGACACGGAGCTGTGGCTGACATCCTTGTCTATGTCGGATATGAGGATGAGGAACAAGATGGGAACGAGTACTGTGCCTTGTGGAACAGAGCTTTTCACCGTAGCTGCCTCGGACTTTACTCTGTTGACGACTACTCTCTGTGTTCTGTTAGTGAGGAAATTATAGATCCATCGACCGACTTTTCCTGTTATTCCTTTAGCACGCATTTTGTGCGCTATTACGCCATGGTCACACTTGTCGAAGGCTTTTGCAAGTCTGTATATATTACATCTGCATTCTTTTTGTCTTCTAGTGCATTTAGGACCTTGTCGTAGTGATCCAATAGTTGAGACAGACAGGAGCGACCTGTTCTAAACCCATGTTGCCCTGGGTTGTGTAACTGATGGGTTTCTAGATGGGTGGTGATCTTGCTTCTTAGGACCCTTTCAAAGATTTTTATGATATGGGATGTTAGTGCTATTGGTCTGTAGTTCTTTGCTGTTGCTTTACTGCCCCCTTTGTGGAGTGGGGCTATGTCTGTTGTTTTTAGTAGCTGTGGGACGACCCCCGTGTCCATGCTCCCTCTCCATAGGATGGAAAAGGCTCGTGATAGGGGCTTCTTGCAGTTCTTTATGAACACAGAGTTCCATGAGTCTGGCCCTGGGGCAGAGTGCATGGGCATGTCATTTATCGCCTGTTCGAAGTCATTTGGCGTCAGGATAACATCGGATAGGCTTGTGTTAATCAAATTTTGTGGCTCTCTCATGAAAAATTCATTTTGATCTTCGACTCTCAGTCTGGTTAGCGGCTTGCTAAAAACTGAGTCATATTGGGACTTGAGTAGCTCACTCATTTCCTTGCTGTCATCTGTGTAGGACCCATCTTGTTTAAGTAGGGGCCCAATACTGGACGTTGTTCTCGATTTTGATTTGGCATAGGAGAAGAAATAGTTTGGGTTTCTTTCGATTTCATTCATGGCTTTTAGTTCTTCCCGCGATTCCTGACTCCTAAAGGATTCTTTTAGCTTAAGTTCGATGCTTGCTATTTCTCTGACCAGTGTCTCCCTACGCATTTCAGATATATTGACCTCTTTTAGCCGCTCTGTTATTCTTTTCCGTCGCCTGTAAAGGGAGGGCCTGTCTCTTTCTATTTTACATCTACTCCTCCTTTTTTTTAGAGGAATAAGCCTTGTACATACATCGAGTGCCACCGAGTTAATCTATTCTAGGCATAAGTTGGGGTCTGTGTTGCTTAGTATATCTTCCCAGCTTATATGGTTTACTTGGTCCCACTTTATGTTTTTGTTATTGAAGTTGAATTTGGTGAATGCTCCCTCGTGACTAGTCTCATTATGTCGGTCTGGGGCTCCACGCATACATGTCTGAACCTCAATTATGTTGTGATCTGAGTATATTGTTTTTGATATGGTGACATTTCTTATCAGATCATCATTGTTAGTGAAGATGAGGTCTAGTGTATTCTCCAGTCTAGTAGGCTCTATTATTTGCTGGTTTAAATTGAATTTTGTGCAGAGATTTAAAAGCTCGTGTGAGTGTGAGTTTTCATCAGAGCTGCCTCCTGGTGTTATTACTGCAACAATATTATTTGCTATATTCCTCCATTTTAGGTGCCTTAAGTTGAAATCCCCCAGGAGCAAGATGTTGGGTGCAGGAGCTGGAAGATTTTCCAGACAGTTGTCAATTTTTAACAGCTGTTCCTGGAATTGCTGGGATGTTGCATCCGGAGGCTTGTAGACTACCACAATGACTAGGTTTTGGTTCTCGACCTTTACTGCTAAAACTTCCACTACATCATTTGAGGCATTAAGCAGTTCTGTGCAAACAAGTGACTTTGCAATGTACAGGCCAACCCCCCCCCCTTTTGCCTGTTCACTCTGTCACATCTGTATAGGTTGTAACCTGGGATCCATATTTCGTTGTCCAAGTGATCCTTTATGTGGGTCTCAGTGAAAGCCGCGAACATTGCCTTTGCCTCTGCAAGCAGTCCACGGATGAAAGGTATTTTGTTGTTTGTTGCTGGCTTTAGACCCTGTATATTTGCAAAGAAGAATGTTATCGGACTGGTGGTATTGTTGGTACTGGGGGGGGGAATTTTTTTCCTCGTGGTTGCAGCTCCTTAATCACATTACTTGCAACATTCACACTAGCGTCACTCAGGCCAGCCAACACAAGTTCCACTCGCCCTGTGCTTAGTCGTGTGCTGGGTAGTGACGTCAACACTGCTGGTGACACTTCTGCTGATACTTTAACAATCAGGCACACAAAGTGATGTAGTGTAAACATGACAGCATGGTGTAGCTGTAGTACAAGGCTGTGAGCATTGTCGTTACTCAACACATCCAGGGAAAGCTACTTGAGGCTGGGAGGTAGTAGATAAATATCTTTGAGATGACCATGAAACTCTACCAAGTTAACTAAGTTATTCTGAGATTTTAAGTGCTGCAGGATGGCATCAGAAGTGTTGGCGGTGGTGTCACAGCAGTGATTGAGTGCCATGGGTAAATAGAAGTGGTGTCTAGTGATGATGGCTAGCAGGTCCAGCAGACCAGGATCACTTCACTACTGTTATCCATGCCTTACAATTATCACTACACAAATTTAACTAAACTATTATTGTCTCTACCTAACAATTACCTCTTAACCACAATCATCATTACACTAAGTTTCCATGAAAGAACATCTATCGTTACATCACAAATTTCACAGATATTATAACTGTAATTATTCCTTTACAATTTTAATTTGTCTTCAGTTATCACTACACAACAATTATCACAGCACTACAACCCTCATAGTGATAGTATAATCACATAGGTACAATTATCAACACCAGACAGTTATCACTACGCTACATTTGTAAGTAAACTGCAATTATCACTACACCGCAGTTATCACTATATCACAACAATACACTACAGTTATCACTTCGATACAATTAACACTACAATAAATTCTCCAAAAAATACAATTAGCATTACGTTACCATCACTGTTGCAATACAATCACCACTACGAACTACAATTCACAAACCACCACAACTTCCTCTAACGTACATAAGTACAACACAAGAATAATCACCACACCACAATAGTCACTACACTTTAATCCTCACTACATTAAAATCATAACTACACTGCAATCCTTACTGCACCACAATCCTCACTACACCACAATAATAACAACACAATTATCACCACGCCACGCCACAGTAATCACAACACCACAATAATCACTAAGCTACAATGCTCACTACACTACAATCCTCACTACATCACAATCATCACACCACAATAATCACTACACTACATTCACTACACCATAATAACCATAAAGATTCCCATATGCTGCATAAGTGTCTCAATCTTCAACTTGTCGGTTTTTCAAACCATTCATCACAACCATAATAACCACTACACTACAATCTTCACTACACTACAATACTCACTACACCACAATAATCACTACATAGTATGCACTTGGTATCTGCAGGCATGGGATATCTGGAAAAACAGATGGGACGTGCAACTTTGACCACTCTAGAAAATGCCGTGCCCATATGACAACAGGAAAATGCTAACTTCCTTCCTGTAAGCTTTTTACCCTGAAATGTGTCCCTCTTCAGTACAGGAAAGACAGAGCTGTAACTAAAATTATCAGGCGCACAATCTAAAGGGGACAAAAAGATACAAAACATCCAGACCATGGGAAAACCTGGGTAGCCACAGCCACTCAAGAGGGAGAGGTTTTTTTAGTGCCAAGAAGGAAAAAAACTGGCAGGAAATGGCAGAAATCGTACAGCAAATCCAGTCATTTCTGGAGTGGAATCACAGTCGATGGCCTCCAAACCAACAGATACAGATATTAGTGCCGGAAAAATAGTACCCCCCCAGTACCACCAATACCACCATTCCGACGACATTCTTCCTTGCAAATATAGAGGGTCTAAAGCCAGCAACGAACAACAAAATACCTTTCATCCGTGGACTGCTTGCAGAGGCAAATGTAATGTTCGCGGCTTTCACAGACACCAACATAAAGGATCACTTGGACAACGAAATATGGATGCCAGGTTACAACCTATACAGATGCGACAGAGTGAAAAGACAAAAGGGGGACGGGGGGGATGGTGTTGGCCTGTATATCGCAGAGTCACTTATTTGCACAGAGCTGCTTAATGCTTCAGATTATGTAGTTGAAGTTTTAGCAATAAAGATCGAGAACCAAAATCTAGTCATTGTGGTAGTCTACAAGCCTCCGGATGCAACGTCCCGACAATTCCAATTGACCACAGTCTGGAAAATCTTCCAGCTCCTGCCCCCAACATCTTGCTCCTGGGGGATTTCAACTTAAGGCACCTAGAATGGAAGAATATAGCAAATAATGTTGTTGCAGTGATAACACCAGGAGGCAGCTCAGACGAGAACTCAAACACACACGAGTTTTTAGATCTCTGCACAAAATTCAACTTAAACCAGTAAATAATAGAGCCTACTAGATTGGATGATACACTGGACCTCATCTTCACTAACAATGATGATCTGATACGAAATGTCACCATATCTAAAACAATATGCTCGGATCACAACATAATCAAGGTTCAGACATGTATGCGCGGAGCCCCAGACCGACAAAATGGGATCAGTCACGAGGGAGCCTTCACCAAATTCAACTTCAATAAACAAGAGCATAAAGTGGGACCAAGTAAACCAAGTCCTAAACGATATAAGCTGGGAAGATAGACTAAGCAACACAGACCCCAACTTATGCCTAGAACAGATTAACTCTGTGGCACTCGATGTATGCTCAAGGCATATTCCTTTAAGAAAAAGGAGTAGTAGATGTAAAATAGAAAGAGACAGGCGCTCCCTTTACAGGTAAATAACCATGCCACATATAAACTAAATAATGTAGATCTTAATACCACTAATTGCGAAAAGGATTTAGGAGTTCTGGTTAGCAGTAATCTAAAACCAAGACAACAGTACATTAGTGTCGCAATAAAGCTAAGAAAATTCTTGGCTTCATATCTAGAAGTATAAATAATAGAAGTCCTCAGGGTGTTCTTCAACTCTGTATACCCTTGGTAAGGCCTCATTTAGACTACCCTGCTCAGTTCTGATCACCGTATTACAGAATGGATATAAATGCTCTCTAAAACGTACAGAGGAGGATGACACAGTTGATCCCATGTATCAGAAATCTTCCCTATGAGGATAGTCTGCGGGCCCTGAATCTGTGCTCTCTCGAAAGGCGTAGAATTAGGGGGTATTTGTTCGAGGTGTATAAATGGAAAACAGGAATAAATAAATGGGATGTAAATAGCGTGCTGAAAATTTCCAGCCAAGACAGGACTCGCAGCAACGGTTTCAAGTTGGAAAAATTCAGATTCAGGAAGGATATAGGAAAGCACTGGTTTGGTAACAGAGTTGTGGATGAATGGAACAAACTCCCGAGAACAGTTATTCAGGCTAAAACGTTGTGTAGTTTTAAAAATAGGTTAGATAAATACATGAGTGGGTGTGGGTGGGTGTGAATTGGACCTGGCTAGCTTGTGCTGATGGGTCTGGTCCCGTGCTCCTTCCTTGAGTGGAGGTGGCCAGACTGGGTGGGTCATTGGGCTAATTCGGGGGGGGGGTCATTGGGTTAATCCGGAGAGGGACAATGACCTGCTCCGCATGGGTCAGTAGACCTGTTGCAGTGTTCTTTCTTATGTTCTTATGTTGTTATATACCGTAGGCAGGAGAGGTATAGCAGTCGTAGGTGGTGTCACATTTGTCCATGTGGAAGTAGGTCGTGCCCAAGGGTTAGGCGAGCGAAGAATTCCCAAGTATTAATATCTCAAGAAGTTGCAGTGTCTGACAGGAATGTAGAAGATTGGTTCAGAGAACCAACAAGTTGATAAATTAGACACATGTGCAGCTCTTGGGTATCTTTATTAAGGAAACGATTCGCCACACAGTGGCTTCATCAGTCCATACAAAGGAGAATCGTGAAGAGCAGGAAGAGAATGAGGTAATAATAATAATAATAATAATAATAATAATAATAATAATAATAATAATAATAATAATAATAATAATAATAATAATAATAATAATCTTTATTTACTACAAGTACATGTACATGGTAATCAGTCCCTCAACCTTGAGTCGATGTAGTCAGTCCATCAAACTTGAATAGAATACAGCACATGAGCGTAGAAGTGGCTTATATACCGTAGGAAGGAGAGGTATAGCAGACGTAGGTGGTGTTACATTTGTCCATGTGGAAGTAGGTCGTGCCCAAGGGTTAGGCAAGCGAAGAATTCCCAAGTATTAATATCCCAAGAAGTTGCAGTGTCTGACAGGAATGTAGAAGATTGGTTCAGAGAACCAACATGTTGATAAATTAGACACATGTGCAACTCTAGGGTATCTTTATTGAGGAAACGTTTCGCTACACAGTGGCTTCATTGTGCAGCAGTCGTAGGTGGTGACACCACCTACGACTGCTACATCTCTCCTGCCTACGGTATATAAGCCACTTTTCCGATCATATGCTGTATTCCATTCAAGATTGATGGACTGACCACATCGACTCAAGGTTGAGGGACTGATTACCTCATTCTCCTCCTGCTCTTCACGATTCTCCTTTGTATGGACTGATGAAGCCACTGTGTCGCGAAACGTTTCCTCAATAAAGCTACCCAAAAACAACTGGTGGGAGCTCCATTGTTGGTGCTAGGGAGGATAGAAGTAAGACAGGGAAACATGCACCAACAGGGAATACAGTCACAGAAACCCAAGACAAACGGAAACCAAGCCTGTGCACATACTATGCACTTGGTATCTGCTGGCATGGGAAATCTGGAGAAACAGATGGGACGTGCAACTATGACCACCCTAGAAAATGGCATGCCCATATGACAACAGGAAAATGCAAACTCCCTTCCTGTAAGCTTTTTCACCCTGAACTGTGTACCTCTTCAGTACAGGAAAGACTGTGCTATAACTTAAATTGTTAGGCATACCATCTAAAGGGGACAAAAAGATACAAAACATCCAGGCCATGGGAAAACCTGGGTAGCCACAGCCACTCAAGAGGGAGAGGTTTTTTAGTGCCAGGAAGGAAAAAAAACTGGCAGGAAATGGCAGAAATCGTACACCAAATCCAGTCATTCCTGGAGTGGAACCACAGTCGATGGCCTCCACTCCAAACCAACAGATACAGATACTAATGCCGGAAAAAAAATCCCCCCCAGTACCAACAATACCACCAGTCCGATAACATTCTTCTTTGCAAATATACAGGGTCTAAAGCCAGCAACAAACAACAAAATACCTTTCATCCGTGGACTGCTTGCAGAGGCAAAGGCAATGTTCGCGGCTTTCACTGAGACCCACATAAAGGATCACTTGGACAACGAAATATGGATCCCAGGTTACAACCTATACAGATGTGACAGAGTGAACAGGCAAAAGAGGGGGGGTTGGCCTGTACATTGCAGAGTCACTTGTTTGCACAGAACTGCTTAATGCCTCAAATGATGTAGTGGAAGTTTTAGCAGTAAAGGTCGAGAACCAAAACCTAGTCATTGTGGTAGTCTACAAGCCTCCGGATGCAACATCCCAGCAATTCCAGGAACAGCTGTTAAAAATTGACCACTGTCTGGAAAATCTTCCAGCTCCTGCACCCAACATCTTGCTCCTGGGGGATTTCAACTTAAGGCACCTAAAATGGAGGAATATAGCAAATAATATTGTTGCAGTAATAACACCAGGAGGCAGCTCTGATGAAAATTGACACTCACACGAGCTTTTAAATCTCTGCACAAAATTCAATTTAAACCAGCAAATAATAGAGCCTACTAGACTGGAGAATACACTAGACCTCATCTTCACTAACAATGATGATCTGATAAGAAATGTCACCATATCAAACACAATATACTCAGATCACAACATAATTGAGGTTCAGACATGTATGCGTGGAGCCCCAGACCGACATAATGAGACTAGTCACGAGGGAGCATTCACCAAATTCAACTTCAATAACAAAAACATATAGTGGGACCAAGTAAACCAATTCCTAACCGATATAAGCTGGGAAGATATACTAAGCAACACAGACCCCAACTTATGCCTAGAACAGATTAACTCGGTGGCACTCGATGTTTGCACAAGGATTATTCCTCTAAGAAAAAGGAGGAGTAGATGTAAAATAGAAAGAGACAGGCGCTCCCTTTACAGGCGACGGAAAAGAATAACAGAGCGGCTAAAAGAGGTCAATATATCTGAAATGCGTAGGGAGACACTGGTCAGAGAAATAGCAAGCATCGAACTTAAGCTAAAAGAATCCTTTAGGAGTCAGGAATCGCGGGAAGAACTAAAAGCCATGAATGAAATCGAAAGAAACCCAAACTATTTCTTCTCCTATGCCAAATCAAAATCGAGAACAACGTCCAGTATTGGGCTCCTACTTAAACAAGATGGGTCCTACACAGATGACAGCAAGGAAATGAGTGAGCTACTCAAGTCCCAGTATGACTCAGTTTTTAGCAAGCCGCTAACCAGACTGAGAGGCGAAGATCAAAATGATTTTTTTATGAGAGAGCCACAAAATTTGATTAACACAAGCCTATCCGATTTTATCCTGACGCCAAATGACTTCGAACAGGCCATAAATGACATGCCCATGCACTCTGCCCCAGGGCCAGACTCATGGAACTCTGTGTTCATCAAGAACTGCAAGAAGCCCCTATCACGAGCCTTTTCCATCCTATGGAGAGGGAGCATGGAAACGGGGGTCGTCCCACAGTTACTAAAAACAACAGACATAGCCCCACTCCACAAAGGGGGCAGTAAAGCAACAGCAAAGAACTACAGACCAATAGCACTAACATCCCATATCATAAAAATCTTTGAAAGGGTCCTAAGAAGCAAGATCACCACCCATCTAGAAACCCATCAGTTACACAACCCAGGGCAACATGGGTTTAGAACAGGTCGCTCCTGTCTGTCTCAACTATTGGATCACTACGACAAGGTCCTAAATGCACTAGAAGACAAAAAGAATGCAGATGTAATATATACAGACTTTGCAAAAGCCTTCGACAAGTGTGACCATGGCGTAATAGCGCACAAAATGCGTGCTAAAGGAATAACAGGAAAAGTCGGTCGATGGATCTATAATTTCCTCACTAACAGAACACAGAGAGTAGTCGTCAACAGAGTAAAGTCCGAGGCAGCTACGGTGAAAAGCTCTGTTCCACAAGGCATAGTACTCGCTCCCATCTTGTTCCTCATCCTCATATCCGACATAGACAAGGATGTCAGCCACAGCACCGTGTCTTCCTTTGCAGATGACACCCGAATCTGCAAGACAGTGTCTTCCATTGTAGACACTGCAAGGCTCCAGGCGGACATCAACCAAATCTTTCAGTGGGCTGCAGAAAACAATAAGAAGTTCAACGATGAGAAATTTCAATTACTCAGATATGGTAAACATGAGGAAATTAAATCTTCATCAGAGTACAAAACAAATTCTGGCCACAAAATAGAGCGAAACACCAACGTCAAAGACCTGGGAGTGATCATGTCGGAGGATCTCACCTTCAAGGACCATAACATTGTATCAATCGCATCTTCCAGAAAAATAACAGGATGGATAATGAGAACCTTCAAAACTAGGGAAGCCAAGCCCATGATGACACTCTTCAGGTCACTTGTTCTATCTAGGCTGGAATATTGCTGCACACTAACAGCACCTTTCAAGGCTGGTGAAATTGCCGACCTAGAAAATGTACAGAGAACTTTCACGGCGCGCATAACGGAGATAAAACACCTCAATTACTGGGAGCGCTTGAGGTTCCTAAACCTGTATTCCCTGGAACGCAGGAGGGAGAGATACATGATTATATACACCTGGAAAATCCTAGAGGGACTAGTACCGAACTTGCACACGAAAATCACTCACTACGAAAGCAAAAGACTTGGCAGACGATGCACCATCCCCCCAATGAAAAGCAGGGGTGTCACTAGCACGTTAAGAGACCATACAATAAGTGTCATGGGCCCGAGACTGTTCAACTGCCTCCCAGCACACATAAGGGGGATTACCAACAGACCCCTGGCAGTCTTCAAGCTGGCACTGGACAAGCACCTAAAGTCAGTTCCTGATCAGCCGGGCTGTGGCTCGTACGTTGGTTTGCGTGCAGCCAGCAGCAACAGCCTGGTTGATCAGGCTCTGATCCACCAGGAGGCCTGGTCACAGACCGGGCCGCGGGGGCGTTGACCCCCGGAACTCTCTCCAGGTAAACTCCAGGTAAACCCATGAGTTGCACATGTGTCTAATTTGTCAACATGTCGGTTCTCTGAACCATTCTTCTACATGGAATATTGCTGCACACTAACAGCATCTTTCAAGGCAAGTGAAATTGCTGACCTAGAAAATGTACAGAGAACCTTGAAGGCGCGCATAACGGAGATAAAACACCTCAATTACTCTGGGCGCTTGAAGTTCTTGAACCTGTACTCCCTGGAACGTAGGCGGAAGAGATACATGATTATATACACCTGGAAAATCCTAGAGGGACTAGTACCAAACTTGCACACGACAATCACTCTCAACGAAAGCAAAAGATTCGGCAGACGATGCAACATCCCCCAATGAAAAGCAGGGGTGTCACTGGCACGTTAAGAGACAGCACAGTAAGTGTCAGCGGCCCAAGACTGTTCAACTGCCTCTCAGCATACATAAGGAGGATTGCCAATAGACCCCTGGCTGTCTTCAAGCAGGCACTGGACAAGCACCTAAAGTCGGTACCTGACCTGCCGGGCTGTGGCTCGTACGTTGGATTGCGTGCAGCCAGCAGTAACAGCCTGGTTGATCACGCCCTGATCCACCATGAGGCCTGGTCACAGACCGGGCCTCGGGGGCGTTGACCCCGGAACTTTCTTCTGGTAAACTCCAGGTAAACACTACAATCATCACTACATCATAATTATCACTACACTACATTCATCACAACACCACAATAATCACTATATTACAAGCATCACTACACTGCAATCATCACTGCACTACAATAATCACACTACAATCATCACTACACCATAATAATCACTACACCACAATCCTCACTACACCAAAATAATCACCACACCACAATAATCACTACACCAGAATTTTTACTGCACTGCTGTAATCACTAGACTACAATAATCACTACACAACAATAATCATTAAACTACAGTAATCATTACACTATAAGCATCATTACACCACAATAATCACTACAATCATCACTACACCACAATCTTCACTACACCACAATAATCACTACGCTACAATCACTCCACCACAATAATCACTACACCACAATAATCACTACGTCCCTATAATCACTACAATAAATTCATCATTACACCACAATCATCATTTCACCACAGTCTTCATCACACCACAAGTATCACTACGCTACAATACACAATAATCACTAAAATACAATCATCCATACACCACAATAATCACTACAACACAATCATCACTGCACTACAATCACTACACCACTATAATCACTACACTATAATCACAACACCATAATAATCACTATATTACAATCATCACTAAACAACAATAATACTCTGCAATCACCACTACACCACAATCACTACACCACAATCATCACTACACCACAATCATCATTGTACTGCAATCATCACTGCACCACAATAATCACTACACCACAATCATCATTACACTGCAATCATCACTACACCTCAATAATCACTACACTGCAATCATCACTATACCACAATTATCACCAGACAACGATCATCACTACACAACAATCATCACCTCACCACAATAATCACCACACCATAGTTATCACTACACCACAATAATCACTACACTGCAATACTCACTACACCACAGTCATCACTATACTATAATTCTCACCACACCACAATCATCACCACACCACAGTAATCACTATACTGCAATCATTACACCATAATCACTATACTACAATCATCACTACACAATTATCACCACACTACGATCATCACTACTACACCACAATCACTACAAAACAACAATCACGTGTCCTATACTTGACAGTTCAGCGATCAATTCAGCAACTAAACAAGATCTCGGCAGAGAAAAGAATAATTTTCATTAGTCAAGACTCGTGTTTCTCGTTCCATATATATAAAAAGCTACGGTTAGTTGCTGAAGTCGTGGAGGATCTTATCCGTACCAAGGAGAGACTCCTTGGCGAGGGATCTTACGGCAACGTTTGTCTTGTGACTTACCGCGACGAACTAGCAGCTCTAAAGATATCAAAATGTCGACAAAAAATGGATAAACCTTTAGAAAAATGTTGTGTAGTTTCCTGAAGGAGGCCAAAATTCTTCAAGCCCTGAAAGGAGCCGGTGGTGCCCCTGTTCTTCACGGAGTTCAAAACAATCCCTCTGCTATGCTCATGTCCTACAAGGGCAGCCAGAACCTTCTGAACATCTTACAGGGTTCTACATACAACCTCCTTGATGTTGGAATCCAGACTGGCAAGAAGTTGTAGGAGATCCATGAAGCTGGATATATCCACAACGATTTAAAAGGTGATGATGATGTTAATCATCATCGGTGGATCAGCTGAGGAACCTCACGTCAGCATAATTGACTACGGATTGGCGAGTCCTAAAGGGCGTATTATCTTCATGGAAGGTGATCCTGAAGAATTTCCTTGGTGTGCTCCAGAGATCCTTTGCTGGAAGCCATCTGCTCCAGCTACTGATATTTATTCGTATGGATATGTGATGTCATTAATCCTGAAAACACTGAAAAGCTATCCTCAAGGGTTGGGTAACCTAGTCAGTCAAGCCTAACCCAAAACGTCGCCCATCACTGCGAGAATTATTGCGTCCTATTGATAAATGCCTACGACCCGCTGAGAAGGCAGCGCAAGTAGACGAACTAAGATCACTAAGCGTGGAGCACTCTAAAGAAACAACAGTAAAGAAAGCAGAAGGAATAAAAGTAGAAGATAGAGGGAAGGAAGAGGATGAACCGAAAGATGAACAAAAACGACGAAGAAAACGAAGAAAAGGAAAACGACGAAGAAAAGGACGATAATAACAAGAAAAATGATAAGGTTACCTCCTCCTCTTCCATAATGGCGTGGCGCAAATTATGATAAAATATTAATAAAATTACGCTGACAATCATAACAATAAAAGATAACAAAGGATAAATAAAAACAACAATTGACACCAAACAAAATATAAAAACCAAAATATAATAATATACAAAAAGAAATTCTATTCTATTCTATTCTATTTGATTTGCCGGTATGGATCCCGGCCCGGGTCTCTTCCAATTTGGTGACCCAGCATTAGCTCCCCGGGAAGGGAAGTAGGGAAGTGCGTTTATCTTTTCTTGTACATGCGTGGCAGTTCTTCAGCGAGAAGGAAGGAGGGTGTACCTCTCCGGCTCTATGGCCAAATGACGTACCAAAAGTTAGTGTGCACTAACAGTGGCTGGTGTGTGGTGCAATGGAGGCCCAAAGCAGGCCTTCACAGCAAGCCTAACCGGTGACGTGCAATAACTGGGAGTAAGGTTTCCAAGTCCCTGACAGCTAAGTACACAAGATGTGCTGCCTCATCCTCCCAGGCTTGCCCCACTGGGGTCATTGGGAAGTGTCTACGGCGAAGGGGCATCATAGCCGGGCACTCTAACAGGTAGTGCACCAAGGGTGCACTACCTGTTAGAGTGCAATGGGGGACAGAGCTCCTCTCGTGCCCGTTCAACAATCCGCGCAGTGGTGGGATACACTAAGCATAGGCGGTGGATATGCACCCTCAGTTCTCTGGATTGCATCCAGATACTTGGAGGGGGCGCCCAGTGGGTCGCCCTGACATACCAGCGGAGGCTCCGTGTATCCCCAGGGTCAGGGAGTGGGTGCCTGGCCGCACCGGCAGCCCACAGCACAATCTGGCTGAGGCTGATGGAAATTGCAGCACGTGGCTGTGCCTCGAGGGTTGCAGTCCTTGCAGCCTCATCTGCAGCATCATTGCCAGGGATATCCACATGGCTCGGGATCCAGTTGATGATGGCCCTGTGACCCTGGGCCATGAGCGTCTGCAGGTCACTCCAGATGGATGTTATTAAGTGTATGTCGTCCCCTGCCTCTCTGTGCATAATTGCTTGGATCGCTGCCTTAGAATCAACGTGGATGTTGGGGGAATGCTGATGGTCTGCAAGAGCATGCTGCAGAGCTTGTTGGATGGCAAAGAGTTTAGCCTGGAGGATGGTGCAATGGTCCAGGACACGCCAACCTGCTGTCAGATTGCTGTGACATATCCCAGCAGCTGTGCGGCCTGCCACTGGGTCTCTGGAGCCATCGGTGTAATACGGCACACACCTCTGGAGCCATCAGTGTAATATGGCATACACCCTGGGCATTCTGCACCCACAATGCTAGCCGAGGCAAGTTGTTGCAGAATGTGCTGGGGGCAATGCCTCTTGCTGTCTGGTAGGGTTGTCCAGCACACAGCTAACAGCTCTGGTGCCCAAGGGTGTGGCACCGTGTAGGTCGCTGCCAGTCTGTCGCAGCCTCCCGCCTGGAGCAATGTCATGGACAGGAGCTTCCATGTGGCGTCTGCTACCGACCACATCCATCGGCGGCCGGGGTGCAGTAGAATGACCTGTCCCTGGCAGACCCGTAAATCCCTCATCAGTTTGTGAGCCCCTGGGAGTCGGAGATACTTTGCGATCCTCTTGGCAGCTACAAGTTGGATCCTGTTTTCAAGGGGCTGCAGCTGTGCCTCAAAGCTCAGAGCCACTGCATTGGCCCACCTAGGAGCCCCCAGCATGGCCCGTACAGCTGTGTTCTGGATCACACAGAGAGATTTGATGTTTGTGGGTCTGGCATGAACCAAAGCAAGCACTCCATAGTCAACGAGCGAGCGTATTGCCTGGATGTAGAACAACCTCATGACCTCGAGGCTGGCCCCAACCCCAGGGTTGGCCATGGCACTCAGTGCCCTGACCCCCTGCAGAGCCCTTTGTTTGATGTAGTGCACATGTTTCTGGAGGGTGAGGCGCCTGTCAATGTAGATGCCAAGGTACCTATAACTGTGAACCCAGTCCAGATCGATGCCCAGGACCCGCAGCCTCTGTTTGGGTTCACTGGTGCGAAGGATCATGGCTTTGGATTTCGCCGCAGATATCTTGAGCCACAAGTGATGGCAAGTGGAAGCCAGCAGATCGAGGTCCTCCTGGGCACGCTGCAAAAGCTGGTGCTTCCTAGGTATGACAAGTGCCAGGTCATCGGCGTAGCTGAGGAGGAAGGTGCCTCTGGAAAAACACAGGCACACCAGCTGGTGTATCAGTACATTAAACAGGGCGGGACTACGCACCCCACCCTGTGGAGTGCCGTTATCCAGGGTCTTGACAGAAGAGGCATGCCCATGGAAGCGTACCCGGGCCCGCCTGTCCTGCAGATAGAAATGAAGCCATGCAAGCAGCCTGCCTTTAACCCCCCTGTGGGCCAAGAGTGAGAGGATGGCAGGTGCACTGGCCAGCTCAAAAGCTTTCTCGAGGTCGAGGAAGACAACAATGTGGGCTTTGGCATCCGACCCAATGCTGGCCAGGAAGGTGGGAAGGCTTTCGAAAGTGCCCACTCCTCTGGTGAAGCCATAGAGGTGTTTATGAGGAGGGCCAAGCTTCCACCTCAGGCGCTCCAACACCATCCTTTCAGACACCTTCGAGATGCAACTGGTGAGGGAGATGGCTTTCACACTGTCAGGATCCCCAGGCTTAGTAATCGGTATGATGTCAGCCTCCTTCCATACGACAGGGATTTTGCCAGCTCGCCAAGTTCGGTTGACGACCCTCAGGACAGCTGCATGGCTAGAATGGCCAGACTGAGTGATCATGCCATAGGTGATACCATCATGCCCTGGTGCAGTGTCCCGATGAGATGTGAAGGCTGCCTGGAGCTCCTGGTCAGTGAAGTCTTCATCCATGACGTCCTTAGCCTGGCATGCCGCTTGGATCACCATCATCCTTCTAGGAAGGAGGGTGGCTTGGAGGTCCTGGAGATCCTGAGGCAGTTGAGCCATGGCCGCTCTGGAGGTAAAAAGGTCCACCAGACGTTCTGCCTCCATTGAGGGGTCTGGGTGCAATCGAGCCACACTGCGACACTGCCCAGTGGCCAATCGTAACTTGGTCAAAATCTCAGATAAGGTGGAGGAGTAGCTGAGGGAGGCGCATCGCTCGAACCATTTAGCCTGCTGGACCCTGTGCGAGACATGGCATGCATGCCGCACCACTTCCCTGAGCAGATGCACGGACTCAGCCATGGGATTATGCCTGTGCATCTTGCGTACGACGTTGATGCGGTGGCTCTGCTCCCTGATGTCCTCATTGTAAAACCACCAGTCACGTTTGTATGACCCTCCACCTGTAATCTTAGGTATGGCTGCCTCAGCTGCACATGTGAAGGCCGCCTGCAAGCTTTGAGCCGCCTCATCTGGGTCTTCCGGAAGAGGAGACACTGTCCACCAGTGCTCGATGACCTCCTGGAAGCACTACCAGTCGGCCTTCTTGAGATTCCATCTGGGGGAAGGTGTGGGGAGCGGGCACCGCTGGACCATCAGCATGGTGACCACTGCAAAGTGATCACTGGTGAGATGGGGATGGACCTCCCATCTTGCACTCAAGAGCAACTGCCTAGAGATGAGTGTGACGCCCAGGACGTCCAGGCGGCCACCGTAGAGATAGGTTGGCTCACAATTGTTGAGGAGGGCGATCTCAGGGACCTCCTCCAGCACAGCTGCAAGGTGCCTCCCAGCTGCGTTGGTAGGATAGTCAGAAGAAAGTATTGGGTGGTGGGCACTGACATCCTCTGCCACAACAAGACCCTCCCGGGGGGCTAGTGCTGCCACCTCTGAAATATCAAGGGTGTACCGAGAGCTTCTGTAAATGTTGTAAAACCATGAGAGGTCCATCCGGCAGGTGCAGGGTGACAGCCTGAACTTCCACACCCTCTCCACAGTTGATGGGGTCAGTGGAGATTGAATGAGGGACAGTGGTCCTGACGTAGATCGCCGTGCCCCTGCCAGTTCCTTCCAGGCGCTGAAGGTAAGCCGGGGATACATGGCTGCATTTGATGTGACGAATTGGTGTCTCCTGGAACAGGAAGACATCATCCTCATCCTGAACTGCAGCTTCAATCACTAAGTGAATTTTCTACTGCAGCTCGCAAATGCTCTACTGGAGGATCTTCAAGAGCCGCAGAGGAGGCCCTCTGACTCCATCTCTGCCTGGGACTCGTCATCCGTTGTTGGTGACTCTGGGGCCTCTTCCATCATGGACTGGAAGGACTCCTGGATGATGGCTTGAAGTTCCATTGAGTCCTTCCTGTCCAGTAGGACCACAACCATCATCCACTACAGGAGCTGTCTGCAGGCGCCCCTGTCCTCTGCCGACGACAGTAGGAGCGCTGAGATGACCCCGATGGTTTTCTTCAGTCGAGTGGGAAATGAGTCTACTATTACCTCTGTATGTGTTGAGCTGGACGACACATCGAGTCAAGGCTGAGTCACTGGGAATGTCTGGGTGGCTGTCGACACAGCATAAGCCGGGTGCACCCTGGGTCCAGCCTGAGTGGCCATGGGCTTCCGGGTCCCCTGGCAGGGAACCTCTGCCTGACTCTGGCCGCTCACAGTAGGGGCCTGCCCTTGGGAAGAGGCCTGCTGGTGGGATGGCAAGGAATGATGGTGCCCAGCTAGGGCTTGCTTGGCAGTGTTCCTGGCCTGTGGCTGTTTATCCCATTGATTCTGTCTTCCTGGCCACTTTGCTGCCTGACCCCGCAGTTGACCTTGCTGCTGCAAGCCAGTGCCTGCCCCCTGATGCCACTGCTGGGAGCCCAGTGAAGGGAACTCGTTCTTATTGCCCTCCTGTGGTATCCAGGGTACCGCAGTTTGAGCCCATACTCACTGTTGCTGGGTGCTTTCAAGGCTGGGTGGCATTAGGGCTGCCATGTCGTTCTGGTGATGAACCTGCTGCCAGTGCTGCACCATCACAGGACAGCTCCAGTTCCAGGCATGGTGGCTCTTTGAGCAGCTGGCACACTTGGGCTCCAGCGAAAGGGTTTCGCCAACCAGCTGTTTGAGGATTGCAATGCAGTCCTTCGAGTCGTGTGCCTTGCTGCACACACCACACTTCTTCTCTTGCTGGCAGGTGGCTGTAATATGATTGAACCCCTGACAGTTGAAGCATTTTATTGGGCCCGACATATATGGTTGGGTCTTGAATCTTCCCCAGACCTCAAGGCCCAGGTGCATGGGAAGTGGAACTTTGTGGTGCATCAGCACCTGGCGGGTGGGCACCTTGTTTACTGTGGCAGTGAGTCTCTCCGCCTTGATAATATTGGGCACTTCCAAAATGGGGTCCAGTGGGAGCGGCACAGGGACGTGTAAGAGCACCCCCTTGTACACCTCTGAAGCAACCAGTTCTGTTGAGAAATGGTTTACCAGCTAAGTTTATAGTTTAAATATAGTGAAAACTTAGCTTAGAAAGACAGCTCATCGCCTGCACAGCCACCCCTGCAGGCGAGGTTTTGAGAAGCTGCCGAAGATCACTTTTCAATGGGCTGAAATAAATTATATTATGTAAACAATAAATTACCCCTAGGGGGTGTTATATAAGCATATTTCATTCAGTGATGGCTGACTTATGTACTTGTGTAGACTCAAAAGTCTGCACCTCACTGCTGACTATATGTTGCTTACAAACTCCTTGCGACACAAGAACTGCGTAGTCCCCCGTACTACAAGAAATAAGTAACCCACATTGCTCTTGTAGCATGAGCTATGGTGTTCTTCACACCTTCGACAGATATCGGTGACTTTATTGAAGCTGAAATGTCCTTGGATGTCCACATCTTCCATAGTCTAGAAATACACACACTGGTACACTATGTTCCACAAGATTTGTCTTTATTGTTCACAATCTTATCACTAAAGAAGCTGATCACACTTCTCTGTAAGTGTTTATTGTGTTTTGTGAGACACTTTGTTCACACTAACACATGGATCAGTGTTCATTGTTGGTTATCCTAGCATCAGTGTGACTCTCAGTAGAGTCAAAAGTAATCTGAAGATGTCACGGCATCCTTCACCATCACTACCCCTAGCACATAAAGGAAAAGCTGACATAGTACTTTTGCTTCCTTGCCACTACTTCCTCCATGAAGCAAAGGAGAATGCTTGAATCTTGCTGTCTTAAGCATAGACAACAATGTACACTATCTTTACCATGGTAATAAAGTGGGAGCAGGAT
Organism: Cherax quadricarinatus; assembly: GCF_038502225.1. Taxonomy (NCBI): domain Eukaryota; kingdom Metazoa; phylum Arthropoda; class Malacostraca; order Decapoda; family Parastacidae; genus Cherax; species Cherax quadricarinatus. Next base: position 46,381,077 of record NC_091303.1, on the reverse strand, counting down.
TTTCCTTAATTGTCCTGCTAAGGACTTTGCCAGGAGCATTGGTCGCTTGACCATGTTGACCAAGTCGCATACTCGTACTGCATCTGGGATCAATTACTCGCTGCAGCAGTAAACAAGATGCTTGCCCCTTCTGAGAGGGCTGGGCCCCTCAGGGCTGAAAGGGGCTGAAGGGGGCTGATACCCCCTCCTGGAGAAAATTTCTCCACACTGGAGGGCGGCGGAGGTTCGCTGCAGGTGTACTATTCATCACTTAACATTAATTTGATTTTCTCACTCGCCACCACTGCTGCTTGTCTTTTCTGAACAGCTTTAGTCTGTGTGGTTTCTGGAGAATCATTAATTTTGTTTTCAACACTGTGTAATTCTAACGGCACTAGTTTATTGTCCGCTTGTTCATTACACCTTTGCTTAAAACATCAACTGTCCTGATGATTCCATTTGCATCAGGGTATATGGTCACAATTTTTCCAAGTGGCCATTGGGACCTCGGACAATCATTGTCAATAATCACTATGTCACCAGTTCTTAAGGACTTATGAATTTATGGAACACCAGCTCCATAGAAGTGTTCTCTCAATTAGGTGAGATAGTCTTCTCGCCAAATTTTCTTTCATCGTCCAATCACTTTATTAAGGTGTTTGAATTTACGTCTGAGTTGCTCAGGTTCGAAATAAGTAGGATCCTCTATGATTTCTTTATCATTCATGGGAGGAACAGGTTCGAGCCTTCTGCCATGGAGTAAATGAGATGGACTTAACACTTCTAAATTGTCCAGATCATCGGTAACATAAGTTAGAGGTCTGTTGTTGACTATTTTCTATTTCAGTCACAACTGTACGGAATTCTTCTAAGTCTATTCTCTGACGATGTAGAGTCTTCCTTAAACAATGTTTTACAGTGCCGATCATTCTTTCATAAAATCCGCCATGCCATGGACATTTAGAAGGAATGTATCTCCAACGACAACTGCGTTGATTCAGCATCTGTTGTACTTCTGGTTGCATTGTCTGAAATCATCAGTCTGGGACATGCCCTTCTGGCTGCAAACCTTCTGAATAATTTGATAAAGGTTTCAGCAGACATGTCAGTGGCTACTTCTAGATGTACTGCTCTAGTCGTAGCACATGTGAACAAACAGATGTACACCTTGATGGGAACTTTGTCAACTGTTTTAGTTAAAATTATTGGTCCAGTGTAATCTACACCTGTCGCCTCAAATGGAGTGATATGACAAACTCTTTCAGAGGGATATGGAGGTGGACCTGGATACTGACATACTTGCATATCGTAGTGACGACAAGTAATACAGTCCCTTATTTGTTTTTTCACACTTTGTCGACCTTGAGGTATCCAGTACGATTGTCGTATATGACAAAGTGTGTCAGCTACCCCACCATGTAACACGTTACTGTGGGCGTTTTGAACAATCAGTTTTGTTAGCCAATGATTCTTGGGGATCAATATTGGATGTATGGCTTCTTTAGGTAATGAAGAATTGTGAATTCTTCCTCGACATCTTATAATCTTTTCTGAGTCGAGATAAAGTCCTAAAGAATTAATCATGACAGGTTTCTTTGGGGATTTATCTTGTATATCATTATCGCTCCAGATCACGGTTTTATCAATAGTGAGATGATCAAGTACTTTGTTGAGATAGACAGCTAATTTTGTACCTACATAGAGTGCTGTCAGTTCCAATTGTGGTACTGTTCTGACCTTCAAGGGTGCTACCCTGGCCTTTGAAGTAATTAGTGTACTTCCTTCAGCAGTACTCATGTAAGCTACAGCGCCATAACCTCTGGTTGACGCATCACAGAACACATGTAATGTGTACTTGTTTCCCTCTTGACCTATTTGTCTGGGAAATTTAATTTGATAAAGTTGTTTAAACTCCCTGGATATTTCATCCCATGCTTGACTCATTTCTAGAGGCAAGTTCTCATCCCATCCAATTTTGAGCTTCCATGCATCTTGCATAAGCATTTTACCCTTTATGGTAATTGGTGAGACGAGTCCTAGAGGATCAAAACATTGTGATACCTCTGACAGTAAACTACGTTTAGTGAGTGTACTGCATGATTTATTGTTTATCCTTTTGAGACTCAAAGCATCTTCCTGTGTGTTACAATTAAGTCCCAGCATATTGTTGCAATCAGGAATTTCAGTTTCAGGGAAATCTTCTTTGATAAGTTCCCTTAATTGCTTTGAATTAGTATACATCATTAGAGGCATATTTGCTTCTTTCATCTCCTTGTTAGCTTCTCTGTATAATGATTTCAAATCCCCCTCTTTATTCACACTACCTTGAAGATTGTCCACATAGAAACTTTTCTTTAAGATTTCTTTGAAGGGACTTTCAGATTTCTTCAAATGTGCATTTAGAGTAGCTTCTAGTAAGAATGGAGAGGATGCTGCACCAAATAATACTGATTTGAAACGATAAGTTTTCACAGGACTTTGAGGGTCATGTCGATTTTCAGGCCACAAGAATCGAGTATAATCTCTATCTATTTCTTGTAGTCCTACTCTTAAGAAAACTTTGGAAATATCAGCCGTGTAGGCATATGGGTTTGTGCGAAATTTCATAAGCACGTCTCCAAGCTTCTCAGTTAGTGAGGGTCCGGTCATCAGACAATCATTAAGACTCGCTACATCTTTATTTGCACGTGCGCTGCAATTATATACAACACATAGTGGAGTGGCATCAGAATCTTTTCTGACTCGATGGTGCGGGAGATAATGAGCTTCTGTCTTCAACTTATCTTCGACTATTTCCTCAATGAATTTGTTGTCCAACTGTTCTTGTATGATATTATCATAGACAGTCAGTAGCTCTGGATTCTTCCTGAGCTCATGTATTTGTGCTTTCATTTGTCCGAAAGCCATGCGATAATTGCTAGGCAGATGTGGTGGATTTAATTTCCATGGTAACCTAACCCAATACTGTCCATCTTTATATTTGACAGTGTCCAAATATTGGCTATAAGTCTGAGACTCCTGTGGGCTTGGTTTATTTACATCAATACCAATCGCGTCTAAATCCTACAACTTATCAACTGGTTCATTCATTTCTTCCAGAAATGATCACTTTTGCTGTGGTACATGATCAGCGGTTATTCTCGTAACTAGTACATTTTCCACTGAATCAAAATCAGTTTCTTTCCCACTTTGAGAGAGAATGGGACCACATATCATGTGGCCTCCTGCTGTTTGCAGCAAGTGAACATCATGTTTACTTACTATATTTTGCACAAAAGAGTGATAATAATCACTTCCAATGATTAAATCAATTGTACTAATAGTGTCCGTCTGTATGTCAGGACAGGCTAACTTGACCTTAGCTGCTTTCAGTGTTGCAACTGTTTCTTTTAATCCCTGGATCTGCACAGACTTAGGCAAATCATCTACTACCACAGCTTCTACTGTCTTTTTCCTGTTTCCTAGAACAACGGTGATTCTGGCTAGGTCATATGTCTGTTTACCTGGAGTACCTGGAGAGAGTTCCGGGGGTCAACGCCCCCGCGGTCCGGTCTGTGACTAGGCCTCCTGGTGGATCAGAGCCTGATCAACCAGGCTGTTGCTGCTGGCTGCACGCAAACCAACGTACGAGCCACAGCCCGGCTTATCGGGAACTGACTTTAGGTGATTGTCCAGTGCCAGCTTGAAGACTGCCAGGGGTCTGTTGGTAATCCCCCTTATGTGTGCTGGGAGGCAGTTGAACAGTCTCGGGCCCCTGACACTTATTGTATGGTCTCTTAACGTGCTAGTGACACCCCTGCTTTTCATTGGGGGGATGGTGCATGTGGCATGCAAAGAGTACGTAACCTTTATTCGGCGCATGGACACACCCTCATTTACAGGCTATCTCCCCCAACCAGCGAACCAGGTTGCTAAGAGTTGATGATGGGGCCCCATCGTTCAACTAGTGACCAGGTTCCAGCCAATAAGAAGGTGGGATTGGCAATCGCAGAGGTTATGTGGATACCGCTCTCCTGTCTGCCCTTGTCATTCCCATTCTAGAGCTGGTTGAAGCACGGTCTGCTATCTTGTGGCTTCTATTTCTGCCTTGCTTACCGTGACGTGCACTATACTTATTACTGTACATAGTGTACATATTGCTGTTCTAAATTGGTGAAGGATAATATAAGTCTAAACTTTTTCTGCTGTGTTTATTTGCTCCCATTACACCTGGGATAACAGGCCATTTGGAATCCTAGGTTGTAATATGGGTAGCCTGTCCGAGAGCTGGAGCTGGACTTAGAGAAACGGTTGAGCTTAGGGTGAAGCTTGTAGCAGGAACACTGTGTAGCTTGCTGTCTCGCTTCGCTTTACAAATTTTGCGTGTCAGTTGCTTATGATCAGCCTTGCTATTGTGTGATCGTTCAGCAGCTCGCTACTAGCTTGTTCAGTGTGCTCGCTTCGCTACGGTCAATCTTGTGTGCAGTCGGCTTTGCTTGTATGCGTATTCTGTAATCGTACTGTGCATAGCTAAGCGTGTTCTGCAAATTAACGTGTTACGTTGGGGTATTCGTACTGTGCATAGCGAATAACTTATGCCACCTAGACGAGTCAGACGCCTGGTGTCGGCATATACTTTGCATAACCTACCTAAATTGTCCCTACAGCGTTGTTGGCAAATTGCTCGTTCCATTGGCATTCCCTATAAACGCACTCTTACAGCTGCGCAACTGCGTTCACTTATTGCTGACATACTTATTGAAGAAGAGATGGCACATCAAACTCCTCCCTCTACGGGAGCTAGGGAAAAAACTCTCATGTTCTCGCATGAGGAAGATGATACACCTACGGAGCAAGATGGTCAGTATAGTGCAGCTGGGTTGTCTCGAGGTGAATCAGCGTCCTTGGCACTTGAGCTGGCAAAAATCACGCTGGAGCAAACTAGGGAAGAGAGAGCATTCGCAAGGGAAGAATTTGATAGGGAAAGAGAAAGGAGGCAGTTTTCGCATTCTGTGAACGATTTCAGTTTACAAAAAGCAGTACAGCTTGTTCCCCGCTTCAATGAGGCCGAACCAGAGCAATTTTTCGAAAGCTTCGAAAATCAGGCTCGAGCCTTGAGGTGGCCGGAACAGCACTGGGCAGCGTTGGTTCATACAGCATTATTGGGTAAGGCACAGGAATTTACGTCGGTATTAACTGACGCTGAATTCTCTGATTATCAAATAGTGAAGACCACAGTGTTGGGAGCATATACATGTATCCCAGCTAAATATCGTAAGACCTTCAAATTGAACAGGCGGCAGCTTGGTCAATCCCTGGTGGACTTTGTGAGACAGCAAACCAAAGCTTTTACCAGCTGGTATAAAGCGAGTGGTGTCTCTAACTTTGAGGAGCTGGTGCAGCTTATTCTGATTGATAACCTGCTGGAGTCTGTGGGACCAGAGGTTCGTGTCTTTCTGCAGGATCGTGACTTAACCACTGCATTGGAGGAAGCCAGGTGGGCTGATACCTTCGAAACGAACCGCTCCTTGTCCGAGCGGTCCCGTCTCTCTTTTCAACAGTCTGGCGTGAGCAGAGATCGACAACATTGGAGAATGAAGTGCCAGCCGGAGGGAGAGCGTCTACGTCATCCAACCAAGTCACCTGGTGAGCCACGCTTCTCAACATATGGTCCCCCTGCAGAGAGGCAAACTACTTATGGAGCATCTCGACAACAATATCCAGAGAGGCACCAGCCAGAACGACACCACTTGCAACGTCATCAGGGAGTAAAGGGCAAGCCTGTCGTCTGCTTCAGGTGCAATAAAGTAGGTCACATCAGTTCCAACTGCCCCCAAAAACCTCAACCCATCGGGAAAATCTCTAATATCCCTAGTAACATGTCCCCTAGAGAAGTAGAAAAAGGTATGGCCCCTTATTATTGCGAAAGTCTTATTTCCCTTCAGGAAAACTCAGAACCAACTAAAGTAAATACCTTTAGAGATACTGGAGCATATTGCTCACTTGTAAGAGAGGGAATATTACCCCTTTCAGAGAATACTTCTTTGAATTCCTCTGTTTTATTGGAAGCATATGGAGGAGCTATATATTCTGTTCCTTTGCATAAAATTTATGTACAGTGCAAATATTACACTGGGTACTTGACTGTAGGTGTCTCAAAAGGATTCCCCATGAAAAATGCTATGTTATTACTGGGTAATAACATTACTACTGTTAGTTCGTGTCCTGAACCTATAATGATTAATTCTTCTCCGGTGTTGGCCATAACTCGGGCAACATCCCAAGGGTTGTCTGGAGAGAATGTTGACCTATCCTTGGACGACTCCGATCTCGGAATAGCCACATTGTTTTACGAGGAAAACTGGCCAGAGCCTCGTAGATCAAGTGAACAGACCCCGATCAAGCCTTCCTATTCCCAGGTTGCAGGATTGCCAGATGTCTCTGTTTCCATGCCCGAGGGACTGTCCTTCCGGGAGGAACAACGAAAGGACCCTTCTTTAAAATTCGCTTTTGAGGCAGCCATGGGTAAATCCTCTTTGGGTCATCCAGTCAAGTATGAAGTTAAAAATGATTATTTGGTCTGCACTGAGACTGGTAAGGAGATAGAGGGCCGGCAATTATACGACAGGTTAGTGGTTCCAACCAAGTATAGACCTCAGATATTAAATATAGCTCATAATACGTCATTAGGAGGTCACTTGGGAATTACAAAAACCTTGTATAGAATCACAAAAGAATTTTATTGGCCAAAATTAAAGAAGTGAAGAATCATATTAGGTGTTGCCGAGAATGTCAGCAAGTTGGAAAACCTGGACATTCCATTAAACCTGCACCTCTCCAACCCATACCTGCTGATGGAGAACCTTTTGCAGATTTAATTATAGATTGTGTAGGTCCACTACCTAAGTCAAAGTCTGGAAACCAGTATTTATTTACAATTATGGATAAAGTAACCAGATATCCTGAAGCAATCCCTATGCGTAGTATCAATACTAAAGCTATTCTCAAAGCTTTAACAAAATTCATTTCTTGTTTTGGCATTCCTAAAACTATACAAAGTGATCAAGGTACTAACTTCACTGCCAAAGCATTTAGGGAAGTATTAACTAGGTTAGGGATAATTCACAACTTATCCACTGCCTATCATCCTCAGTCCCAAGGCACCTTGGAAAGATTCCACCAGACATTAAAAACAATGATGAGAAGTTTTTGCATGCACTTTCCGACAGATTGGGATGAATCTCTACCTTTGTTGCTGTTCTCAGTACGGGAGACGGTGCAAGAGTCTACAGGGTATAGTCCGTTTGAGCTGATCTTTGGGCACAATGTACGAGGTCCTCTTCGGGTGCTCAAAGAAGGATGGATGGGAGAAGACGTAAGCTCAGCACTCTACAACCCGTCTTCAAGGTTGCAGGTGGCACGTCAGTTAGCCAAGGCTAACCTAAAGACAGCTCAAAGTAAGATGAAACAGAGGTATGACAGAAGTGCACAATTCCGCTCCTTCCATCCAGGAGACAAGGTGTTGGTGCAGGAACCTATACCTGGCCACACCTTGAAAGCTAGATTTACGGGACCTATGCAGATAGTAAGTAGATTATCTGATTTAAATTATGTGGTAGCTCCCATTGATAAGACCTCAAAAACAAAAAAAACTTACCACATTAATCAAATCAAGGCCTTTCATACACCAGATAAAGTCCCAATAATGACTGTCCTCTACCTCTGAGGACGACTCTGACTCTTTGCACTCTATCTCTGAAATTAATACTAAACTTTCAAATTCTGTCCTCCTCAAGGATCCTAGCCCTTTAATGGCTGGATTATCTGAAATACAAGCAACCAATTTAACTGAGCTTCTACAGTCATATCCTAATATTTTTTCGGATGTGCCGAAAAAATGTACGTTAGGTTACCATGATGTAGATGTGGGAAAATCTAAACCAATTAAACTCTCCCCCTACAGAGCTAATCCTGAAAAGCAAAGGCTACTTCAGCAGGAAGTAGACTTCTTGTTAGAACATGGTTTAGTGGAGGAGTCATCTAGTCCATGGGCTTCACCGTGCATCCTAGTAAAAAAGGCTGATGGAGGGTTTCGTATGTGCACAGACTACCGTAAAGTGAACGAGGTCACAATTACAGATGCTTACCCTCTTCCTCGTCTGGATGACGTAATTGACTTTGTGGGTAAGGCTACTTTTGTGTCCAAATTAGATCTCCTTAAAGGTTACTATCAGGTACCTTTGACAGATAAGGCGAAGGAAATCTCTGCCTTCGTAATTCCAGGAGGTCATTATCAGTATACAGTTACCCCCTTCGGAATGAAAAATTCCCCCTCTTCATTCCAGAAACTCATCCATCAGGCTATTAAAGGACTTGAAGGCACGGCAGCATACCTAGATGATATTGTTGTGGTGTCTGATACTTGGGATCAACACCTACTTAGACTTAAAGCTCTGTTTGAGTCCTTTAAGAATTCCCAATTAACAGTTAATTTATCTAAATCTTCCTTTGGCCAGGCCACTGTCACTTTTCTAGGCCATGAAGTAGGTAGTGGTAATGTTGCACCTAAACTTGCTAAAGTTCTTTCGATTAAAGAATATCCAGTTCCTCATGATAGGAAATCTCTTCAACGTTTCCTAGGCATGATCGGATTTTACAGAAGATTCTGTAAGAATTTCTCAGATATTGTAGCCCCTCTTACCTCTCTTACCAGTCATAAAGTTCCCTTTATTTGGACTTCAGATTGTAACACTGCTTTTAATAAAGCAAAAAGATTATTGTGCTCTGCACCCATTCTCCTGTCTCCAGACTTCTCCAAACCTTTTTCATTACAGGTTGATGCTTGTGAGTCTGGGGTTGGGGCGGTACTATTACAAATCGGGAACAAGGAGCTGCAGCCAATCGCATACTTTTCAGCCAAGTTCCAGTCACATCAGAGAGCTTACTCTACCATTGAAAAAGAAGCCCTCGCGCTGGTACTGGCTTTGGAGCATTTCGATGTTTATGTGGGCCAGACATCGCAGGTGGTCACAGTCTACAGTGATCACAACCCGTTAGTCTATCTCCAAGCCATGAAGAATCACAACACAAGGCTTATGCGTTGGACGCTCAGGCTGCAGCCCTACAACATAAAAATTAAATATATTGCCGGCAAAGAAAATGTGTTGGCAGACTCTTTGTCAAGAGTCTAGTTTAATATTTTATTTAGGTTAGGATGTATTTGTGGTAACCCCCCTTTCAAGCTCTTTTTTTTATCCCCTGATGTGGGGGTTTTTTTTAGTGAGGGGATACGGGCTACCGTCCGCTTGTATCTTGGACCTATGTTGGCCTATCTGACTGCTGTCTCGCTCTGAGTTTAGGGTTTGGCTTTTGGTCACTAGGAAAGCTGAGCTCTATCTAAGAGTTGGATGGTGGAGAGGATAGGCGGTCCCATTATTTTGTGCCATGGCGGCACGGTTACCACTGGGAGGTGGCAGCCTAATCCTGAGCCTTCTCGGGGGTGGGGGTGTGGCATGCAAAGAGTACGTAACCTTTATTCGGCGCATGGACACACCCTCATTTACAGGCTATCTCCCCCAACCAGCGAACCAGGTTGCTAAGAGTTGATGATGGGGCCCCATCGTTCAACTAGTGACCAGGTTCCAGCCAATAAGAAGGTGGGATTGGCAATCGCAGAGGTTATGTGGATACCGCTCTCCTGTCTGCCCTTGTCATTCCCATTCTAGAGCTGGTTGAAGCACGGTCTGCTATCTTGTGGCTTCTATTTCTGCCTTGCTTACCGTGACGTGCACTATACTTATTAATGTACATAGTGTACATATTGCTGTTCTAAATTGGTGAAGGATAATATAAGTCTAAACTTTTTCTGCTGTGTTTATTTGCTCCCATTACACCTGGGATAACAGGCCATTTGGAATCCTAGGTTGTAATAGTGCATCGTCTGCCAAGTCTTTTGCTTTCGTAGTGAGTGATTTTCGTGTGCAAGTTCGGTACTAGTCCCTCTAGGATTTTCCAGGTGTATATAATCATGTATCTCTCCCTCCTGCATTCCAGGGAATACAGGTTTAGGAACCTCAAGCGCTCCCAGTAATTGAGGTGTTTTATCTCCGTTATACGCGCCGTGAAAGTTCTCTGTACATTTTCTAGGTCGGCAATTTCACCTGCCTTGAAAGGTGCTGTTAGTGTGCAGCAATATTCCAGCCTAGATAGAACAAGTGACCTGAAGAGTGTCATCATGGGCTTGGCCTCCCTAGTTTAGAAGGTTCTCATTATCCATCCTGTCATTTTTCTAGCAGATGCGATTGATACAATGTTATGGTCCTTGAAGGTGAGATCCTCCGACATAATCACTCTCAGGTCTTTGACGTTGGTGTTTCGCTCTATTTTGTGGCCAGAATTTGTTTTGTACTCTGATGAAGATTTAATTTCCTCATGTTTACCATATCTGAGCAATTGAAATTTCTCATCGTTGAACTTCATATTGTTTTCTGCAGCCCACTGAAAGATTTGGTTGATGTCCGCCTGGAGCCTTGCAGTGTCTGCAATGGAAGACACTGTCATGCAGATTCGGGTGTCATCTGCGAAGGAAGACACGGTGCTGTGGCTGACATCCTTGTCTATGTCGGATATGAGGATGAGGAACAAGATGGGAGTGAGTACTGTGCCTTGTGGAACAGAGCTTTTCACCGTAGCTGCCTCGGACTTTACTCTGTTGACGACTACTCTCTGTGTTCTGTTAGTGAGGAAATTATAGATCCATCGACCGACTTTTCCTGTTATTCCTTTAGCACGCATTTTGTGCGCTATTACGCCATGGTCACACTTGTCGAAGGCTTTTGCAAAGTCTGTATATATTACATCTGCATTCTTTTTGTCTTCTAGTGCATTTAGGACCTTGTCGTAGTGATCCAATAGTTGAGACAGACAGGAGCGACCTGTTCTAAACCCATGCTGCCCTGGGTTGTGTAACTGATGGGTTTCTAGATGGGTGGTGATCTTGCTTCTTAGGACCCTTTCAAAGATTTTTATGATATGGGATGTTAGTGCTATTGGTCTGTAGTTCTTTGCTGTTGCTTTACTGCCCCCTTTGTGGAGTGGGGCTATGTCTGTTGTTTTTAGTAAATGTGGGACGACCCCCGTGTCCATGCTCCCCCCTCTCCATAGGATGGAAAAGGCAGTTCTTGATGAACACAGAGTTCCATGAGTCTGGCCCTGGGGCAGAGTGCATGGGCATGTCATTTATCGCCTGTTCGAAGTCATTTGGCGTCAGGATAACATCGGATAGGCTTGTGTTAATCAAATTTTGTGGCTCTCTCATAAAAAATTCATTTTGATCTTCGACTCTCAGTCTGGTTAGCGGCTTGCTAAAAACTGAGTCATATTGGGACTTGAGTAGCTCACTCATTTCCTTGCTGTCATCTGTGTAGGACCCATCTTGTTTAAGTAGGGGCCCAATACTGAATTGTGGAAAAAACCAGCTATGTCTAACTGTACTTTGGCATAGGGTTGTTTATTCAGTTTCTGCAACACTGCTCTTCATATGAAGGACCTTTGTGAGCCTTGATCAAATAGTGATAGCACATTGGTTTTGTGTGATATATTAGATAACTCAACACGAGCTATAGGGAGAGCAGTTGCTTTAAACTTATCTATCACATTTAATAAGAACATAAGAACATAAGAAAGGAGGAACACTGCAGCAGGCCTGTTTGCCCATACTAAGCAGGTCCTTTACAATTCATCTCACTAACAAAACATTTGCCCAGCCCAATTTTCAATGCAATCCAAGAAATAAGCTCTGATATGCAAGTCCCACTCAAATCCAACCCCTCTCACTCATGTACTTATCCAACCTAAATTTGAAACTACCCAAAGTCCTAGCCTCAATAACCCAACTAGGTAGACTGTTCCACTCATCAACTACCCTATTTCCAAACCAATACTTTCCTATGTCCTTTCTAAATCTAAACTTATCTAATTTAAATCCATTACAGGTTCTCTCTTGGAGAGATATCCTCAAGACCTTATTAATATCCCCTTTATTAAAACCTATCTTCCACTTACACACTTCGATCAGGTCTCCCCTCATTCTTCGTCTAACAAGTGCTTGTTGTTGCTTGTTGACTTCCTGATTCTGTGGAAGTCTGCTGCTGTTCAGCAAAAGTATTTGGGCATAATGCTGTATGAGCAATTTCCTCCCTTGTGTTCACCTAAACACTTGATGCATCTTTTCAGCTGATGAACACGTTGTTTACGTGCCTCCAGTGATGTGTATTGAGTGCAACACTGTGTCCAATGAGTTCCATCACAAAGTACACATTTTGGAGTACGTTTATGTGTGACAGGTTGTTTACTGCCTGTTGTATTCACAGCTTGATAAATGCCTATATGGGATTTCCCATTCTGTGGTTTAGTGGGAGAAGGTATACTCTTTTTATACTGAGTTGAAGGTTTGTTGTCCACGGGATCTGTGGATTTTTCATCTTGTCTCGTTGCTTGCATGCATGAAACTATTGTTTGTAAACCATTGCTAATTTCTTCACAAGTGAAATAGCGTTTATTGAACATAATATTTAATTGTTCAATAGTTTGTGATGATAACTTATCCTGTACAATACCACTGATAAACCAATCACACTGTCTTAGGTCATATTTAGCACCTAGAGATCTGAGACTATTGTCTAATATGATTCTAAATGCCTGTAAGTCTGAAAAACAGTGTTTGGGTGGCTTTAGGGTGGCCCGGTGGTCTGGTGGCTAAAGCTCCCGCTTCACACACGGAGGGCCCGGGTTCGATTCCCGGCGGGTGGAAATTCCGACACGTTTCCTTACACCTATTGTCCTGTTCACCTAGCAGCAAATAGGTACCTGGGTGTTAGTCGACTGGTGTGGGTCGCATCCTGGGGGACAAGATTAAGGACCCCAATGGAAATAAGTTAGACAGTCCTCGATGACGCACTGACTTTCTTGGGTTATCCTGGGTGGCTAACCCTCCGGGGTTAAAAATCCGAACGAAATCTTATCTTATCTTATCTTATCAAGCTTGATATTAAGACTGCATGTCTTACTCTGGCCTTGTCAGCATCAAAGTAATTGTCTGCTAACACACGTAAGGCTATTTGATAATTGTCTTTAACCACCAGAAATGACTTAATCAGTTCATAGGGTTCTCCCTTCACAAGGCATTTAAGATAATTGATCTTAGCAATGTCATCTATGTCAGTTCGTGAATTTACTATGGATTGAAAACCACTAAGGAATTCTTCATAATTATGACCTTGGAAAATAGGTAATGACAAGGTAGGTAAACTTGGTAATGGTACACTTGTTGTTGTTACAGGTGTAACAGGTGTTTGACCACTAGTTACAGTAGGTCTCTGTGACAGAGTTTTGCGGCAGATAGCCTGTACTCCTGTCTACCTTAATTGTTGATTACTAAAAGTATCCAAAACATTTTTAATTTCTTCCTCAGATGGATCTGATTCGAGAAATTTATTTTCATAATGTGTATAGACTGAATTAATTATTTCCAGACGTTGTGTAAGTAATTCAAATTTTACCTCAATATCAAAATCTATGTTTGTATCTTGAGTTAATCCTATACAGACTGAAATCAGATTTTCTAATTATGTAATCTTAGTCTGTAAAGACTGAAACTGAGTTTTCAAACAAGCCATTTTAATGGTATACTGAAAATTCTAGCACCACACTTAGAGTGTTTAAAAACACTGTACTGCTATAAACAGCTGAATGTTTGTTGTGCTTAAGTCAGCAATAATCGAGTCAGACACTACTGACCTACTAAGCTTAACCTCAGGGTCAATGACCATGAAGGGTACAGAGTACATATGGCTGGTGTTTATGGCTTGAGTTTGCTGTGTCAGCCTGACAATGATTACTCGTAAATAACGTTATATACTTCATTCACTATACACTATAAATGTCATTGTATAACTGTGAATCACACATGAATATTTCTTACACATATATAAATGTCACTGTTAATATATATGAAAGCTTAAATTTTATATATATTTCTTATATATATTTCCTTTAATATAACAGTTATATCTATAAGAAACTTAAACACAATCTTGTCTCTTAATTTCTGTCTATAAACATTGTAAACACTATGTGTATATACACTCAGACAAACTGAACATTAGTTGGGTTGCTGCTGTAGTCAGCATTTCTCGAACTTGGGAGCAGTGGATGCCGGGTGCCATCCCCCGTTTTCTTGTTGGGTGAGTCACCCAGCTCCCGTTTTCTTTGGGTGAATGCTGGTGAGCGCCCGTTTTCTTTTGGCTGCCCATTCTCTGTGATTGAGCCTGGAGGGACTCATTTATACTGATTTATATTGTAAAACACTAGTTTTACAGCTTTTTTCAAAGGATCTTGGCTCGTAGGTTATTTGTACACTGTAGTACATATTTGGACCACAGTGTGGTCTTTATCCGGTTTGAGCACGATCAAAATGTTGAGAAATGGTTTAACAGCTAAGTTTATAGTTTAAATATAGTGAAAACTTAGCTTAGAAAGACAGCTCATCGCCTGCACAGCCGCCCCTGCAGACGAGGTCTTGAGAAGCTGTTGAAGATCACTTCTCAATGGGCTGAAATGAATTATATTATGTAAACAATAAATTACCCCTATGGGGTGTTATGTCAGCATATTTCATTCACTGATGGCTGACTTACGTACTTGTGTGGACTCAAAAGTCCGCACCTCACTGCCGACTATAGGTTGGTTACAAACTCCTTGCGACACAAGAACTGTGCTGTCCTCCATACTACAAGAAATCTATAACCCACCTTGCTCTTGTAGCATGAGCTATGGTGTTCTTCACACCTTCGACAGGTATCGGTGACTTGATAGAAGCTGAAGTGTCCTTGGATGTCCACGTCTTCCATAGCCTAGGAATACGCACACTGGTACACTATGTTCCACAAGATTTGTCTTTATTGTTCACAATCTTATCACTAAAGAAGCTGATCACACTTCTCTGTACGTTTTTATTGTATTTTGTGAGACATTTTGTTCACACTAACACATGGATCAGTGTTCTTTGTTGGTTATCCTGGCATCAGTGTGACTCTCAGTAGAGTCAAAAGTAATCTGAAGACGTCACAGCATCCTACACCGTCACTACCCCTAGCATATAAAGGAAAAGCTGACCTAGTACTTTTGCTTCCTTGCCACTTCCTCCATGAAGCAAAGCAGAATGCTTGAATCTTGCTGTCTTAGGCATAGACAACAATGTACACTATCTTTACCATGGTAATAAAGTGGGAGCAGGATTTTCCTTAAATGTCCTGCTAAAGTAAGAGATGGACTGTCTCTTAATAAAATACACTTTGCAACACTGGACTTTGCAAGGAGCGTCGGTCGCTTGACCACGTTGACCAAGTCGCATACTCATACTGCATCTGGGCTGAAAGGGGCTGAAGGGGCTGGAGAAAATTTCTCCACAAGTTCCACCATGCTGAGATGTGTCACAACAAGCCCCTTTAACTCCTCGTAAGAATCTGCATCCCGAGGAATGACCAGAACCTCGATCCTGAGAGTGAACTCGCAGCGGAACTTGAGGCGGGGTAGACCTTCCAGATACCTTAAAAACCCGTAATCGGGAACCTTGAACTTGTTGAAGGCCCTGGTTGCATGTGCCCGAGCAGAGTGGGAATTCATTCTTCCTCATGGAGTCAGCCAGTCCCCATCCGCTGTGGAGGCCGACGCAACTGGGGTAGGGGTCTGGGATGGCTCTATCCTTGCCAGTTGAGGAGCTACAGCCTCCTGGTTTCCTTCCACGACCGCTATGGTCATCTGGGGGGTGCAAGTCTCCTTGGGTAGCAGCTACCAACGGATCTAGTGGCAGATCAGCAGATACAGTAGTCTCCACTGCATCCTTGGCCTTCTTGGTGGGGGTCCCACCTGCCCCACGTCGTCCTCCGACTCGTCCCAGCATTGCAATGAACTTTTAGGCCACTCCTGGGTCTGTCATGGTGACTGTAGGTGTTGGGACAGAGCCAGCAGCAGAGCTGCTACCTGTGACCTCACAGCCGCACTCACTGGGTGCAGAGCTGTGAGGTTCAGTGCCCCAGTCGGAGTCTGTAACCATCCTCACGTGGCTCACTGCTCTGAAGCAGTGAACACAGTCCAAGGATCACTAGAAACGATGCTAATCTGTGAGTAAACTAACACAGATGTATATTCCCAAGTGAACACAACACACTCTCTGTCCTCTGATCACCTTTCCATATGGTCGACAATCTGCTATACTAGACTTCCTCGATCACGTATACAAAAAGAAATAATGAGCAATGAAGCAATGAAGAAAAATATGAAAAAAGGAAATTGAAAGACAAACTATACACACAAAAGAAATCAGAGTTATGATTAAGAAAATAAATAAGAATAAATAAAAAAACATTCAGTGTGCTTAATCCATATATTTTATATTTTTGTTTATCTTTAGTTAATATAGGGAAGGTGTTAATTTTTTTTTATTGCCTTTAGTTAATAAACTTATTATAATTTTCCATAAAATTTATTTAGCACTATTTTCTGTTATTACTTTATTTTTTAAAAAACTGTTTCCAAAGGGAAACTCAACAACTCTCCCTGATTAATGGCGGCCATGCCAGGATGTAACGATTACACTATGTAACACAATTTTTGTTCCTGGCAAATAAGTGTTATTTTCCAACTCCTTTTATTGCAAAATAATACAAAATGCTCATTATTCCTTTTAAACTTTGCTTTTGTGGCTTACAGGATGAACTTATGACAAAAAGTCTAAATTTCAATATTTTTTGATGGTTTTGGATGTAAAACAAAAACATATAATAAAATAAATAAAAATTACATAAATAAAATAAAATTTACAACCATTCTGAAACATATTTACAAAGTAAAAAATAAGCCATTAGGATGGTCACTCTCATCAACGAGATTGGATACGGAACACCGGTGTGGAAAGGAGATCATAGGACCTACACCTACAGTCACCATGACAGACCCAGGAGAGTGGCCTAAACGTTCACTGGAAAGCGGGGACGAGTTGGAGGATGATGTGGGGCAGGTGGGAGCCCCCACCAAGAAGGTCAAGGATTCAGTGGAGATTACTGTATCTGCCAATCTGCCACTAGATCCGTCGGCAGCCGCTACCCAAGGAGACTTGCACCCCAAGATGGCCATAGGGATTGTGGAAGGAAGCCAGGAAACTGTAGCTCCTCAACTGGCAAGGATAGGGCCATTTCAGGTCCCTACCCCAGTTGCGCCGGCCTCCACAGTGGACGGGGTCTGGCTGACTCCACGTGGAATGAGGACTTCCCGCTCAGCTCGGGCACAAGCAACCAGGGCCTTCAACAAATTCAAGGCTCCCAATTACAGGTTTGTAAGGTATCTGGAAGGTCTACCCCACCTCAAATTCAACTGCAAGTTCATTCTCATGAATGAGGTTCTGGTCATTCCTCGGTACGAAGATTTTTACGAGGAGTTGAAGGGGCTGGTTGTGATGCATCCCAGCATGGTGGAACTGGTTGCGCCGGAGAAGGTGTACAAGGGGGTGCTCTTACACGTCCCTGTGCCCCTCCCACTGGACCCCATTTTGGAAGTGCCCAATATTGTCAAGGCAGAGCAACTCACTGCTACGGTGAACAAGGCGCCCACCAGCCAGGTGCTGATCCACCACAAAGGTCCGCTTCCCACGCACCTGGACCTTGTGGTCAGGGGAAGATTCAAGACCCAACCATACCTGTTGGGCCCAGTACAATGCTTCAACTGTCAGGTGTTAAATCATATTGCAGCCACCTGCCAGCGAGAGAAGAAGTGTGGTGTGTGCAGAAAGGCACACAACTCGAAGGACTGCATTGCAATCCTCCAACAGCCAACCGGCAAAGCCCTTCGGCCGGAGCCCAAGTGTGCCAACTGCTCAAAGAGACACCATGCCTGGAACCGGAGCTGTCCTGTGATGGTGCAGCACTGGCAGCAGGTTCGTCATTGGAACGACCCGACAGCCTCGATGCTACCCAGCCTTGGAACCACCCAGCAACAGTTGGTATTGGCTCCAACCACGGTTCCCCGGACACCACAGGAGGGCAATACCAGCGAGTTCCTGGCACTGGGCTCCAAGCATAGGCATCAGGGGACAGGCACTGGCTTGCAGCAATGCGGTCAACTATGGGGTCAAATGGCAAGGTGGCCAAGAAGACAGAATCAATGGGAAAAACAGCCACAGGCCAGGCACACTGCCCAGCAGATCCCAGCTGGGCACCAACATTCCTTGCCATCCCGCCAGCAGGCCTCTTCCCAAGGGCAGGCCCCTACTGTGAGCATCCAGAGTCAGGCAGAGGTTCCCCACTGGGGGGCCCAGAAGCCCATGGCCACTCAGGCTGGGCCCAGGGTGCACCCAGCTTATGCTGCTGCAGTGTCAACAGCCACCCAGACATACCCAGTGACCCAACCCCGACTCGACAGGTCGTCCAGCTCAATGCCTGCAGAGGTAATGGTCGAATCATTTCCCGATCGACTGAAGAAAACCATCGGGGTCATCTCAGCGCTCTTCTGTCGCCTGCTGCCGTCGGCGGAGGACAGGGGCACCTGCAGACAGCTCATGTCATGGATGGTGGGCGTGGTCCTACTGGACAGAAAGGACTCAATGGAACTTCAAGCCATCATCCACGAGTCCTTCCAGTCCATGATGGAGGAGGCCCCAGAGTCGCCAACAACGGACGACGAGTCCCAGGTAGAGGTGGAATCAGAGGGTCCCCTCTGCGGCCCTTAAAGTTCCTCCAGTGGAACATTTGCGGGCTGCAGCGGAAAATTCACTTAGTGATTGAAGCTGCAGTTCAGGATGAGGTTGATGCCTTCCTGTTCCAGGAGACACTTACCAATTCGTCACATCAAATGCAGCCACATATCCCGCGATTCTTGGCCTACCTTCAGCACCTGGAAGGAACTGGCAGGGGCATGGCTATCTATGTCAGGACCACTATCCCTTATTTAATCTCCACTGACCCCATCAACTGTGGGGAGGGCGTGGAGGTTCAGGCTGTCACCCAGCACCTGCCGGATGGACCTCTCGTGGTTTACAATATTTACAGAAGCTCTCGGTACACCCTTGACATTTCAGAGGTGGCAGCACTCGCCCCCCGGGAGGGTCTTGTTGTGGCTGGGGATATCAATGCCCACCACCCAATACTTTCTTCTGACTATCCTACCAATGCAGCTGGGAGGCACCTTGCGGCTGTGCTGGAGGAGGTCCCTGAGATCGCCCTCCTCAATAATGGTGTGCCAACCCATCACTACGGTGGCTGCTTGGACGTCACACTCATCTCCAGCTGTTGATCTCGACTGCGAGATGGGAGGTCCACCCCCATCTCACCAGTGATCACTTTGAAGTGGTCACCACATTGATGGTCCAGAGGTGCCTGCTCCCCACACCTACCCCCAGATGGAATCTAAAAAAGGCCGACTGGCAGTGCTTCCAGGAGGTCATCGAGCGCTGGTGGGCAAAGTCTCCTCTTCCGGAAGACCCATATGAGGCAGCTTAAAGCTTGCAGGTGGCCTTCATATGTGGAGCTGATGCAGCCATACCTAAGGGTCATATAAACATGACTGGTGGTTTTACAATGAGGACATCAGGGAGCAGAACCACCGCATCAACGTCGTACGCAAGATGCACAGGCATAATCCCACGGGTGAGTCCATGCGTCTGCTCAGGGAAGTGGTGCGGCATGCAAGCCATGTCTCACACAGAGTCTGGCAGGCTAAATGGTTCGAGTGGTGTGCCTCGCTCAGCTACTCCTCCACCTGATCTGAGATTTGGACCAAGTTACAGTTGGCCACTGGGCAGTCTCACAGTGTGGTTTCGTTGCACCCAGACCCCGCAACTGAGGTAGAATGTCTGGTGGACCTTTTCATCTCCAGAGCGGCCATGGCTCAACTGCCTCAGGATCTCCAGGACCTCCAAGCCACCCTCCTTCCTAGAAGGATGATGGTGATCCAAGCGGCATGCCAGGCTAAGGACGTCACGGATGAAGACTTCACTGACCAGGAGCTCCAGGCAGCCTTCACATCTCATTGGGACACTGCACCGGGGCATGATGGTATCACCTATGGCATGATAACTCGGTCTGGCCATTCTGGACATTCAGCTGTCCTGGGGGTCATCAACCGGACTTGGCAAGCTGGAAAACTCCCTGTCGTATGGAAGGAGGCTGACATCATACCGATTCCTAAGCCTGGGGATCCTGGCAGTGTGAAACCCATCTCCCTCACCAGTTGCATCTCGAAGGTGTCTGAAAGGATGGTGTTGGAGCACCTGAGGTGGAAGCTTGGCCCTCCTCATAAACACCTCTATGGCTTCACCAGAAGAGTGGGCACCTTCGAAAGCCTTACCACTCTACTGGCCGGCATTGGGTCGGATGCCCAAGCCCACATTGTTGTCTTCCTCGACCTCGATAAAGCTTTTGAGCTGGCCAATGCACCTGCCATCCTCTCACTCTTGGCCCACAGGGGGGTTAAAGGCAGGCTGCTTTCATGGCTTCATTCCTATCTCCAGGACAGATGGGCCCAGGTACACTTCCAGGAGCATGCCTCTTTTCTCAAGACCCTGGATAACGGCACTCCACAGGGTGGGGTGCTTAGTCCCACCCTGTTCAATGTACTGATGCACCAGCTGGTGCACCTGCCTTTCTCCAGAGGCACCTTCTTCCTCAGCTATGCCGATGACCTGGCATTTGTCGTACCTAGGAAGCGCCGGCTTTTGCAGCGTGCCCAGGAGAACCTCGATCTGCTGGCTTCCACTTGCCATTACTTGTGGCTCAAGATATCTGCGGCAAAATCCAAAGCCATGATCCTTCGCACCAGGGTACCCAGTCAGGGGCTGTGGGTCCTGGGCATCGACCTGGACTGGGTTCACAGTTATAGGTACCTTGGCATCTACACTGACAGGCGCCTCACCTTCCAGAAACATGTGCACCACATTAAAGAGAGGGCTCTGCAGAGGGTCAGGGCATTGAGTGCCATGGCCAACTTTAGGGTTGGGGCCAGCCTCGAGGCCATGAGGTTGTTCTACATCCAGGCAATACGCTCCCTCGTTGACTATGGGGCACTTGCTCTGGTTCACTCCAGACCCACAAACATCAAATCCCTCTGTGTGATCCAGAACACAGCTGTATGGGCCATGCTGGGGGCTCCTAAGTGGGCCAGTGCAGTGGCTCTGAACCTTGAGGTGCAGCTGCAGCCCCTTGAAAACAGGATCCAACTGGTAGCTTCCAAGAGGATCGCAAAGTATCTCCGACTCCCAGGAGCTGACAAACTGATGAGGGATTTACGAGTCTGCCAGGGACAGGTCATTCCACTGCATCCCAGCCGCTGATGGATGTGGTCGGTAGCAGATGCCACACGGAAGCTCCTGCCCATGACATTGCTCCAGGTGGGAGGCTGCGACAGACTGGCAGTGAACTACACGGTGCTGCCCCCTTGGGCACCAGAGCTGTTGGTGTTGCACTGGACAACCCTACAAGACAATGAAAGGCATTGCACCCAGGACATTCTGCAACGACTTGCCTCACCTAGCATTGTGGGTGTTGAAGGCCCAGGGTGTGTGCCATATTACACCGATGCCTCCAGAGACCCAGTGGCAGGCCGCACAGCTGCTGGGATATTCCACAGCAATCTGACAGCAGGTTGGTGCCTCCCAGGCCATTGCACCATCCTCCAGGCTGAACTCTTTGCCATCCAACGAGCTCTGCAGCATGCTCTTGCAACCATCAGCATCCCCCCGTCATCCACGTCATCCACGTTGATTCCAAGGCAGCGATCCAAGCAATTATGCACAGAGAGCCAAAGAACAACATACACTTAATCACATCCATCCGGGGTGACCTGCAGACTCTCATGGCCCAGGGTCGCAGGGCCACCATCAACTGGATCCCGAGCCATGTGGGTATCCCTGGCAATGATGCTGCAGATGAGGCTGCTAGGACTGCAACCCTCGAGGCACAGCCATGTGCTGCAATCTCCATCAGCCTCAGCCAGATTGTGCTGTGGGCTGCCGGTGCAGCCAGGCGCCCATTCCCTGACCCTGGGGATTCACGGAGCCTCCGCTAGTATGTCAGGGCGACCCACAGGGTGTACCCTCCAAGTTTTCGGACACAGTCCAGAGAACTTAGGGTGCATATCCACCGCCTACGCTTAGGGTATCCCACCACTGCACGGAATGTTGAACGGGCACGAGAGGAACTCTGTGCCCATTGTGACCAAATGGTTCTAAAGCCCTTGGTGCACTACCTGTTAGACTGCCGAGCTATGATGCCCCTTCGCCGTAGACACTTCCCAATGACCCCAGTGGGGCAGGCTCGAGAGCATGAGGCAGCACATCTTGTGTACTTAGCTGTCAGGGACTTGGAAACCTTACTTCCAGTCATTGCACGTCATCCGCCCCCAGCTGAAGTTGCTGTGAGGGCCTGCTTTGGGCCTCCATTGCACTGCACATCAGCTGCCGTTAGTGCACACTAACGTTTGGTGCGTCATCTGGCCATAGAGCCGGTGAGGTACCCCCCTTCCCGCTGAAGAACTACCCGGGGAGCCAATGCCGGGTCACCAAAATGGAAGAGACCCGGGCCGGGATACCATACCGGCGAATCAAATAGAATAGAATAGAATAGCAGTTTTTCTATATATGCAAGCATGCAACAAATCACTTTCCCGTTTAAGCCCCAAATGTATTCTGCCATCATGTTTTCATTATAATATCCCTGATACCTGTGTTCAGAGTCCATAACATCTTGGTGGAAGCGCTCCCCTTGCTGCTTTGAGTATGCTCTCATATTCTCCTTGAAATTGTCAAGATGAGCATCAAGGATATGAACCTTAAGGGACATCCTGCAGCCCATCTGACCATAGCTTTTTACCAAAAACCCTGTGCTACAGCAACAAAATTCTCCCAGGCTTCCTTTTCCTTCTCTGTGAGTATCTTTGAAAATTGAGCACTCCATGATTTTCCTGACTTGTGGTCCAGTGAAGGCTGGCGCCTTCACCTTTGCCTCTGATAGCTTGGGAAAGAAGTCTTGA
This sequence comes from Cherax quadricarinatus, assembly GCF_038502225.1. Taxonomy (NCBI): domain Eukaryota; kingdom Metazoa; phylum Arthropoda; class Malacostraca; order Decapoda; family Parastacidae; genus Cherax; species Cherax quadricarinatus. The sequence continues at coordinate 46,358,043 of NC_091303.1, read as the reverse complement.
AGATACTTGAAGGCTGCAGACTCATTGTGAAGAGCTGTAACAAACTGTTTCATTAGACCTAGTTTGATGTGTAATGGAGGGAACAGAACCTTTTGAGGATCCAACAATGGTTTATGTTTGATATTATGTGTTTCTACTGAGAACTCAGTCCTCTGAGGCCAGTGCTTCCTCTGGTAATGTGCTGCTCTGTCTCTACTATCCCAATGACAGAGATAACAGGGAAACTTTGTAAAACCTCCTTGGAGTCCCATCAAAAATGCCCCCATTTTGAAGTCTCCAGTAACCTCCCAGCAATACTTATTATAGTTCAAAGCTTCCAGTAGAAGTTTGACACTGTAGTAGTCCTCCTTAAGATGCACTGAATAAGCCAAGGGATGGATACTTGTTCCCATTGTGCAGATGTACAGTTTTTAGGCTTCTGGAGGAGCTGTCAATGAAGAGCCTCCACTCATCTGAATTGCATGCAATTCCAATTGCATCAAACAGGCCTGATACATCATTACAGTAGCACAACCTGTCTTTATTAGTGAAGAAGCTTGATAAATGTTTTCTTTGGCTTGTCACTTGCACACTTTCAACCACCAAGTCTCACTCCTTGAGCCTTGAAATAAAAAACTCAGCATTTGACTTTGTCAAACCAAGGTCTCTGATATGGTCATTGAGTTGAGTTTGGTTTGGGTAGTAAGGATTCCTCTCAACTGCTCCATTTGTGAGATCACAGTCTTGTTCACTGTGCTCTTCATTTTTTGATTTGCTGCATTCTTCTTCTGACGGTTGACTTCTTTCTCGAGGTGTAGGTACAGGAAGATCAGCACTGTGTGGTACTGGTGCAATAGAAGAATTAAGGTCTTGATAAGAAATAGGTTCATTTTTCCCAGTTCGGCGTTTGGAAGGATCCACCAGGCAGAAGTAGCGGTTGATTGAGTGATCAGTGAGTTCACGCCATATTCTAGGAACAGCAAACTTCATGGCTCTTTTTTCTCCTCTATACTATCCTGTAAAAGAACAAAAGAATTAGTTTCTGTTACATACTTTTCATTTAAAAAATGTTCCTTTTCAAGATTTTTCCCTTCATATAACTAATGACTTTCTTAGCTTCCAGTGTTTTCTTACAATGTTCACAAGCAACATGAGGCGCCCAGGTCTTGTTTTGGTCGGCAACTGGCATGACAAAATATTCTTTGTAAGCTTCACACATATTTTTAGATGATGTTACAGAGAACTTCTTTGCTCTTGTATTAATTAATTGACCACATATGTAGCAGAATGCATCCGGAGAATGATTGCAGCCTCTTGATGCCATTCCACTTCTTCTGATGTGTCTTCTCAGGTGTCAGAGCTGAACTGAATACTGGTTTGTGAGCCCCTGTTTTTATATTTGCCATGCAAAACCCTAGAACGTAATAGTTTTACATCAGTATTTCTTCAAAGTGTTCCAGAAGTCCTTGAAGTTCTGGAATCAAAATTAATTTTTTAAATTTTGTTTAGTTATGAAGAATTGGGAAATGATACTTATTTCCCAGAAACACGACAAAAGCTAAATTCTGTTATATACTATAATAGGACGCACTGGGTTCCCCGGTTTATGAGTCTTGAACAAGCCATAAAGATACGGGAGAGTTCCCAACCTCTCTGTCAGTTGTTTAATTAGTTCATTATTTCCCTTCAACAACGTTTTAAGACGTTTATTGAAATGGCTGTTGACCTGGTCAGTACGACTCCTAACAAGCGGTGTATAAGTTTTATTATCACTCAATAAATGGTTAATTTACCTAAGTATTCAACTTTATCTGAAATAACAAGATTCAAATTCAAATTCAAATTCAAAGTTTATTCTCTATAAGGATTACAATGCTGAGTTTACAGAAATTTGGTTATTGTTTGGTTTACATGTAGTAAAATTGTGATTACAGAGTGTACCACTAGAACGCTTAGCATGGCTAGGCATTTCGGGCATACTTAGTTTTATTCTTAATTGTAAAATATTACAAATTATGAGGTAAGTTGGTATTATGGCTAAGTGACTAAATACTAGTTTGTGAGTTTAGCAATGTGAATGCTTTTGTTTTGGCACCGTACATAGTTTCAGTATTGGAGTATCACAGGATTCATAATTTTAAGACTGAGATTAATATTTCTGTTTATGGTCAAATGAGTGAGTGAGTGTAAGTGTGAACCACCAGGTGGTATTCGTGTAGTTAGTTGACGGGGTGTATCAGGGAGATAAGATGTTTTCTAATGGTAGTTTTGAAGGTGATGAATGTGTCTGCAGTTCTAGAGTTCTCAGGTAGGGTATTCCAGATTTTAGGGCCTTTGACATACATTGAATTTTTGTAAAGGTTTAGTCGGACACGGGGAATGTCGTAGAGATGTTTGTGTCTGGTGTTATGCCTGTGGGTTCTGTCACAACTATCAAGAAAGCGTTTTAGGTAAAGATTGATATTAGAGTTTAAGGCTCTGTAGATGTAGATTGCACAGTAGTAAGTGTGGATGTACTGAACTGGGAGTAAGTTTAGATCTATGAAGAGTGGGGGGGTGTGTTGCCAGGGATGGGATTTAGTGATTATTCTTATTGCAGCTTTTTGTTGGGTTATTATTGGCTTTAGGTGTGTTGCTGCAGTTGATCCCCAAGCACAAATAGCATAGGTGAGGTATGGATAAATAAGTGATTGGTATAGTGTGAGAAGGGCATTTTGCGGCACATAGTATCGTATCTTGGAGAGGATCCCAACCGTTTTGGATACTTTTTTGGCTATATGCTGGATATGGGTGCTGAAATTCAGGTTGTTGTCAAGGTATAAGCCTAGGAATTTTCCCCCATTATTTCTGGTAATTAGAGTGTTGTCAATCTTAATGTTAATTTGTGCATCTCCTGCTCTGCTACCAAACATAATATAGTAGGTTTTGTCAGTGTTAAGCGTAAGTTTATTGGCTGTCATCCAAGTCGATATTTTAATCAGCTCCTCATTCACAATGGTGTTGAGGGTGGCAAGATTAGGGTGAGAGATGACATAAGTCGTGTCATCAGCAAAGAGAATGGGTTTCAAGTGTTGGGATACGTTTGGAAGGTCATTGATGTATATGAGGAAGAGCAGGGGACCAAGGACACTTCCCTGCGGAACTCCAGTATCAAGTGGCCGTGTTGCTGATGCTGTGTCTTTAATGGTGACGTACTGATACCTATTAGTAATGTAAGATTTGAAATAAGCAAGCGCATGGCCTCTTATACCGTAGTGATCAAGTTTGTGGAGTAGGATGTCGTGGTCTACTGTGTCAAAAGCTTTTCTTAGGTCAATAAAAATTCCTAGTGGATATTCCTTATTTTCCAATGCTGTGTAAAGCAGATCTAGCATTTTTATGATTGCATCATTAGTGCTTTTATTTTTCCTGAATCCAAACTGGCAGGGGTTGATTATGTTTTGAGCCGTTATAAATGAATACAGTCTCCTGTGCACGAGTTTCTCAAAGATTTTGGATAGCAATGGTAAGTTAGATATTGGCCTATAGTTGTTTAAGTCTGTAGGGTCACCACCTTTATGTATTGGTGTAACCCTTGCCATCTTGAGTAGTTTCGGGAAGGTGCTAGTCTCTATTGACTTGTTAAAAAGTAATGAAATAGCATGCGAAAGGACATGGGCCGCTCGCTTGTACAGTAATGGTGGGACATGAGACAGATTCCCCGAGTTATTTTTAAGTGACTTTATGATCTCAATGACTTCCGTGGGCTCAGTTGGTGCAAGATAAAAGGAATTAGGGAAATTTCCATCTAGGTAGTCCCCAGCATGGGCATTGGTATGTGGGATTTTACTGGCGAGATTAGATCCTATGTTTGAGAAGAAGTCATTTATCTTGTTAGCTGTGTCAGTGGGATGTAGTGGTGTTTCATTAGGTTTAGTTAGGACAATATTCTTGGTTTTTCTCAGTTTGTGGGTCCCTAGAATCTGAGAGAGTGTTTTCCAGGTCTTTTTTATATTTCCTCTAGTGTCTGTGAATCTACTGGAGTAGTATAGTTGTTTGGCTTTTTTTATCACTTTGGTGAGAGCTGATGAATAGTGTTTAAGAGTATCTTTGTGTATTAAGCCCTGTCTATATTGCTTTTCATATTGGTGTTTCTTGTCAATGGATTTCAGAATGGTGCTGGTTAGCCATGGGCAACCAAGCCGTTTGTTTGTGATCTGTTTTGTTTTTATAGGACAATGTTTGTTGTATAGTCTAAGTAATTTGTTAAGAAAAATGTCTGTCCAGTCATCAATACCATTGGCCTTGGAGAATTCTGTAGGCCAATCAACAGTCTCTAGGTCAGCTGTGAACTTCCTTACTGAGGCCTTGTCATGGAGTCTAAATGAGACTTTGTTGTATTCAAGTGGTGCTTTACTAATGTTTGTCAGGAGGAAGGTAGGGTAGTGGTCTGTAGTGCTATCTGTGATTATCCCTGATTTAAGGGGGGCTAGTATATTGGTCCATATGTGGTCTATTATGGTTGCACTTGTCTCAGTGAGCCTGGTTGGTTTAGTTATTGTTGGTATGAGAAGTGTGTTGTTCATATTGTTGATGAAATTAGTTACAGGCTGATCATCTAGTAAGCCAAGGTTGATGTTGAAGTGTCCAGCTAAGAGAAGGTGGTGCTTATTCATTTGTCTGTTTGTTATTAGTGACTTTAATTTCTCACTGAAATTTGGGATGTTTGTATGAGGTATCCGGTAAATGGCACCGATTGTTATAGGCGTTTTAAGGTTTTTTACAGTAAAATTAGCAAAAATGTATTCCCCATATTCATCACTAAAGCAAGTGGTGCTAAGACAAGATAATTGGTTAGAGTAATAGACTGCAATACCACCCCCAACTTGGTTTGTTCTGCAGTTGTGAATTGCTGTGTATCCTGGTAGAGGGTAGATATCTATTGTGTCCTGCTTAAGCCAGGTCTCAGTAAGAATAATGCAGGAGAAGGGTGTCTTTAGTGATTCAAGGAGTGCTAGGAGGTCATCATAGTGTTTGCTTAAGGACCTGATATTGTAGTTAAGTACTGATAGACTTTTAGCATTGTTTAGGATAGTGGTGGCTTGTGATGCTGTGTAATAAAGGCAGTTACTTTCCAATAGGTTTTGATTGGGTGTCAGATTATGGAGGTTTAGATCAGGGTCAACGTGATCAATCATCTTCTAGGTTTAAATTATGGTTATTTATATCCTGAGTTGTGTGTTGAGTTCTACTACTGATATCTGTAGTGGTAGGAAGTTTGGACAAGTACATAGCTAGAGTATTTTGGTCATGTAGGGTATAGTCACTACTACACATAATGAAGTTGATGTTGTCTATGTGTTGTGCTGGAATGAACTAAAGTACAACTAGGTATAAACTAGTAATATAAAAATACAAATTAAAAATAGAACAAGACTCTCACTTGTAATTGCACTAAGGTCTAATAATGACTTTTGTGGAGTCTATGTTTTGAGCTAGAGTGACCTAAAGTACAATAGGTTTAATCTAATAATATAAAAGTACAAATTACAAATAGCACCAGTCTCTCACTAGTAATTGCACTATGGTCTAGTATAGTGAATTTGGTATTGACTATGTATTGAGCTAGAATGAGCTAGAGTAAAACTGTGATTAATCTAATAATATAATAAAGGAACAAGACTCTCAATTGTAATTGCACTAAGGTCTTATATAAGTTGTTTACAAGAATTAGAGTATAATTAGATTTAAATTGACAGGATAAAATACACAAATTAAGGTAGCAAAATAATAATAATAAAAAATGATAAACATAAAAATGGCAATGACTTGGTTATAATATGCTAGTAAGATGGTAGACAGGATGATATAAAAGTTGCAGTTGAAAATACTAGGTTAAAAAAGTATGGAATAAAAATGGTCAATAAAAGAAGTTTACAATAAGTTTGATTAATATAGTTTAAAGTAAAATTGGGCAATAATAGGGATTTAGAATAAAATTGGGCAATTGAGTATTTTTTAAAGTGAGGTAGAATTATTGAAGACAAGTTATGGTTAGTTTATAAAAAAATAAGATGGAACAGTGATGTGGTAAGTTGTAAAAAAGGAGATAGATTCTGTAGATATTAAATACAATTAAGACTATGAGGTAGAATGGTCGTTGAATACAACAATGACAATTAAAAGTAGTTGGAGTATTAGAATTTTAGGGGGGCACAAATTTATGACAATATAACACTAACGGTGGACTATGGGTATTATCTGCACTTTACTCTGATTCTGTTAGTCCAGCCTCACTTAGGAATGTTTTAAGGTCATGTTCTGTGGAGATGAAGTATCTCTTCCCAGTGGGCTGTTTCCTAACTGCTATTTTTCCATCCCTCACAAAGCACTGGTGGATTTTTTGGGCATAGCGCAATTTTCTTAGCCGATAAAGAAGGTTTTGTCTCGTTTTGGTAAGGCACTCATTGACGTAAACATCAGTTTTCATAGAAACAGATGTTTTTAGTAGGTTGTTTCTTTGTAAGCTAGTTTGGAATTTTAACAGCACTGTTTTTTTACCTGCATGATAGCCCATCAGTTTGCAATCCTTTAAGTCATCACTACGTATGTTAAGGCGAAGGTGGTCCTTGATAAGCTGTAGGGTGGTCTCCATGCAGGTCTCTTGGGTGACTGTGGCTGGGAGATGTTTGCTGTTAACTACAACAGCGTCAGATAGCTGCTGTTGGTCATTATGGTCTTGGAAGTTGGTTATGACATTGGCAAGTTGTTGGTCCACTCTTGATCTTTCCTCTGTAATGTTGGTAGTAAGTAGGGTGACTTGGTCTTTTAGAGTGTTTATAGTGTCTAGGGACCGGGTGTGGGTGTTGCTTTGTTGTTCTAGAGTGTCTAGTTTATGTTCTAGAGCAGTGATCTTGTTGAGGTAATCTGCATTGCTAGCCTTTAGTTCCTGCATTTCTTGAGTTAGTTTGGTGATCGTTTGGTTCTGAATCATAAGGAGTTTAGCTATTTCTGGGTCGGTGATCTTCTTGACATCAAATACTGGGAAGGAGTTATCTTGGACTGTAGTGGCGGCCATGTTTGTTGTTGTCTGTCGTGTGTTGTGGTGATGTCGGTGGGTGATGAGGGTTGTGTCCTGGCTGGCAGTACCACAAGTTTTCCTCGTGTTATTACTGCTCTCACCTTTGATGTTGGGAGTCCTTAGCTGGTTACTGAATCTTCTTTTATTGTTCTGACCCTTGTCCATTGGCTGTGGCTTCGGGTGAATAGTAGGCGATGGGTGTTGGGTGAATGTTGTGGAGTATCACTTCAGTGGCAGCGGGGTAGGAGTTGCTAGAACGAGTCCTATTAGTTGGTAAATTTGTGAACTTTTGGGTGATTTCTGCAGTTGCTTTATATCATTCTGGGTATCCACACATGTTAGTGTTATGCGGGTCTTGATTAGGTCATCACTGGGCTGCTGGGAACCTCAGGTAGAAGTAAAAATAGAGGACAAGGTTCCTGTTGCCGCTGCCGCTGCCGCTGCTGAGAGTGATGCAAGGTCTGATTAATCGTCAATGATCTCCTTGTATGCTTCAGTGAATCTTAATGGGCAGTTCAGAACCACTGGACAAAGTAATGTCCCACATACCATCCCTTCACAGGGCCGGATTAAGAAGTCTCCGGGCCCTAGGGTATTCAGATTGGCGGGGCCCCTTTGAGTTACAGGTAAGCGAAGCGACCCCTTCCAGCTTGGGGGTGGGGGGGGGGTCGGTGTGAGCCTGTTTAAGGTCTAATTAAATACAATCTGGCTATTTAGATTAAATTTAATAGGGAAAGTACATCAAGACAACCAAAACCATTTACCAACAGCCATTATAACTATCTTGTTAAATCATGCATTTTAAAGAAAATAAACTCAAGACAGCATAGTATTACTAGATTAGGCTATTAAAGTAGTGACATCATGTACCTATTATATTCAGCATAACCACTACAGCACTATTATTCCCTTTATAAATCACTGACCATTATTGTTATCATTGCATCATGCATAAGACTATCAAATCATATAAACTCAAGAAAGTAAAGAATTGTTTATATTCACAGGCACTTCTTAAATAAATTTTTTTTCTGGATTTCATATTGGCAAAATCATTAATTATATTCTGAAAATCCATATTTCTTGTTAGATCAGACTCAATGGTCAACAAGGCTAGGTTACACAATTTGTCTTGGCTCATTGTTGAACGGAGCTGGTTTTTCACTCTTTTCAAAACAGAAAATGAACGTTCTCCTTCACAGTTAGTAGCTGGAAGTGTTAGGTAAAGGCGATACACTATGTCAACATTAGGGAAGGTTTTTGAGATACCTGCATTTCTTAAATGTTTCAAAGCAGCTGAGGGCGCACATTTTTCAGGTGGAGCTTTAATCTGATTCATATACCCAGAAAAATTAACTATTTCTTCAACAAATGTGTCCTGAACATCTGCTGAAAGGTGTTGTTGCAACTTTAATGCAGCTTCTCTCAATTCTGCATCTGGCATAGTAGTAATTTTGAACAGAAATCCAAACTTGTCATTGAGATTCTGGTAGATTTCTTTTCTTTTCACCAATTCTGTAATCAGTGAATCCAGAATGACGAAGTATGTAGCTGTCTTACATTTCTGCCTTGGTAGCAACACAATTTCATTGTCTGGCTCTTCAAAACTGCGTTTCCTCTTCCTTGACCGCTGATGATCAGCCCGGTAACTGTAGTCTTTCACCAGCAGTTTAGCTTTCTCTTCAAACATTTCAAAAGCTTCATCATTGCGAAGTGAGCTTACAAATTCCACTAAGCCTGCATAGAGGTTAGCACAAGTAGCCATTTCAATTTCAATTTTCTGAAGTGTCTTGTTCGTGGCATTTAACCGTTCCAGTATACAGTCCCAAAGCACACAAAGTAAGGCCAATTCAAAATCTTCCAATTTTGATGCTAAGCTGGCTGCTTCGCTTCTTGTAGTTGCTGTCTGGTCTTCATCCTCTGCTATTTGGATCAAAGCAGAACGTATTTCAGCAAAGCTGTCTTTCAAAGCATGTGTTGCATCATGCTGCGCTGACCACCTTGTTGTTGATAATGATTTGATGACATCTCCATGAATGGTTGACTTGAGTATACTCCACCGATGCGTTGAAGCAGAGAAAAAATTAAAGAGTGCTTGTAAAAGTCCAAAAAATGAAACTGCAGCGACACAACACTCTGCAGCACATGACCCAACAAGATTAAGAGAATGTGCTGAGCAGGGCACATATTCAGCAAGTGGGTTGATTTGCTTGATACGGGCTTACAATCCATTATATTTACCCGACATGTTACTTGCATTGTCGTAGCTCTGGTTACGGCAATCCATAATAGAGAGATCATGTTCAAGCAGAGTATCCAGTACTACATTCATCATTGTTTCTCCATCATGGCCTGAAAGAGGAATGAACTTTATAAAGCGCTCTACAGGCTTACCACTGGAGTCTACAAAGCAAACAATGAATGTCAATTGATCTGTATATGAAATATCTGGTGTTGAATCTACACTTATTGCAAAGTATTTTGCAGTTTTCACAGCTGCTATGATGTTATTGAGGACCTTCTTAGTCATCAGTTCAATAAATTCATTGCATATAGTAGATGACATGTAAGATACAGTGCCTCTTCCTGCATTCCCAAGGCGTGACACATGATTTGCTAAGAATGGATCGAATTGTGCTAACAGTTTTATGATCCCTAGGAAATTGCCATTGTTTACCGAACCAAAAACCTCATTTTCTCCACGGAAAGCAAGTCCTCTTAGAGCTAAGAATTTTACAACAGCAACAACTCTTTCTAGAACTTTTCTCCAATAAGTGCACTCTTTTCCAGTTTGATTTTCCAAATGAGAATCCAATAAGCCTTTTTTCTGTGCACAAAATACACTGGCTAAAATGCAGCTTCTGTGAGTGGTTCTGTTTTCATGTTCCTCGAAACGCTTGGAAATTTTCCAGTCATTGAACCCCTGTGTGAAGGTATTTTCTTTGGTAGAAAATAGCTTGCATGCTGAACAGTATACTTTTCCTGAGCTTTCAGAGTATACCATCCATGATCTTTTCACAGTTTCTGAATTTGCAAGATTCCTATAAAACATAGATGACTTTAAACAACGACGACTTCCATCATCATAAATCCTTCCTGATTTCCTAAAGTCAATGTTAAGAGTTTATCTGAAGTTTTCTGCAATGAAAGCATTACGTAGAGAATCTGGGATTACATTTGGCCATGAGGCAGGATCTTTTAAGACAAATCCTGTGGATGAAATGTCCATTGAGACATTGAGAGGAGACACAAAAGAAGTAGATGCTGGCTGAGAAATAATGGAGGGAGGGCTTCCTGTATGATCTGACGTATCTGCAGATTCAACTGTACTGGTAACATCAGAAACTGTTTTCGTGAGCATGTCTGTAATTTTTCTGCAGCTTCCTACATCTTTCTTTTTCTGTTCTTCTTCTTGAATTTTCTTCTTTCTTTTCTGTGACCCACTCGCATAAGAACGTCCAACATCACTTTCACGAGATGCCATAATGAGGATGTATCACTGTCTGTAATCATGCAAATACAAATTTTTCATTATCAATTATTATTAATTTTTTAATTATTATTAATTTTTTTTTTCTGTCATTTGGGGGGATATGGTCCTTGTAGCCCCCTTTCCTCTGGCTGCGCATCTAAAAATTCAAAACGTTACCAGAAAGGAGTCATATACAGAACTTTTACCATAGATTAGGTTAGTGATTTGGGCTACGAATATTTAACTAATTCATCCTCTTTGATATCCAATTAAACAGAAATCATACTGAGTCCAAGAACAATGCACAATGGTATTTATATTACCATTTTCATAACTAAACTAATCATTATGTTTTGCATGATATATGGCCTACCACCATAGATAAGGACATGAGAATTAAAGAATGCAGGGACAATTCTCAGTTTCACCCAACCAACGATTTTCTGATGTGGCTTATGTGTTTCTGGGAAAATATGTAGTAAATTAACTGATGTTCTACATCACTTCCGTCGCAACTTGAAAACTAAGCATTTGCGACGGAAGTGATGTAGAACATCAATCAATTGAGATCTGTTATTGAAATGACAAAGACTTAAAGACAGGACAAAGTGCTTTTAAAACCTACAAACGGAAGTCAGTTTGCATTTTTAGGTTTTTCTTTACAGTATTTTTACCAAAAATGCGTCTTTACTGGTCCATGCGTCTTTACTGGTCAAGTAACCCCATCAGGTACCTCCCTTAACATTTAGAGGCGAAAACAAACATTTATCCATACACATCAATGTCTATCAACAACACTTCAGTTAATTTGTCACAGTACAAGTCTAGATAACGTGTAATTACTACAGAAAATTGGAGAGGAATCTCCCATACTCACCCATTAACGGGAAAACACAGCTGTTCTGATGTAAACAAAGGCGTGTTGAGTGTTGCCATCTATGGTTAAGTTTATTTATTTTTATTTTATTTTATTTCATTATTTATTTTTGTTTTGATTAATTTTTAAAAATTAATTTTACTCTCCAAACACTTGAACTTTTTAGGTAGGGACCCCTTTGCACTTGCACCATGTGTGCAGTCTTGGATGAGCCCCTGAACCCCTTGGACCATGGGGCCCCCAAATGCGTGGGGCCCTAGGCAAATGCCTAGTTTGCCTATGCGGTAATCTGGCCCTGTCCCTTCACATATATTAAATGTATCGGGCATCGGGTCACCATGTTTTTCTAGCATGCAGAATGATTTTGCTAAATTTATTTAATTAGCATCTTTAGTTGTTGGCGCAAAGCTTAATCCAAACCCTAGTACTGCCTCTGTTCACTACTTAATTTTTTCCTAGACAAGTTCATTACAAACTCCAGCCACTCAATGTTATGAGGATTGTGAGGGAAAAGTTCGACAGCCAGTTCTCACCCAGCTGTTGGTGAGGATGGACGCAGAGCGAGCAGCTGATGCCCTCTGGTGTCTGTTTTAAGAAGTTTGATTTTCTCAAGATGATGGAGCGCAGGAGAAGAGTCAACACTGCTTGTGTGGAATTGTTGAAAGGCACAATATACCAGGACACCACTGACGTCATTCTGCCTCTTGTAATAAGAGGTACGTATGGGATCCCAAGTGAGGATTTATATGGGATTTCCTTGAACGGCAACGCAAGAATTTTTGTAAAATTTGTGTCGTCTGCTGCTTATGTGAGAGCTGTGGACACTTTTCAAGAAAAACGGATTGTCATCAACACTGGTCTTGAGGTGTGCCTGCGATGTCTCGGCGTGTTATACGTGGGTTCGTCTACGTAATATACCCTTCGAGGCAGACGAGGTAGACATTCGTCAGACATTTGTTTGCTATGGCACCATAAAAGCTGTCAACGTAGGGCGTTGGTCCCAGGGCTTTTATGCTGGCATGCTCGAGGGTTCTTTCTCAATGAAAATAACACTGAGATATGCAATTCCCTCATTTGTCATGTTGGATTTTCGGACGCAGGTCTACATAACCTACCCAGGGCAGGTTCGGATGTGCCAACTGTGTGGTGCAACGGGTCATATGGCAGCGACTTGTGAGCAACAATGAGGGAGAAAACGGTCGGGCCTGACAGACACTACGCCCAAAGAAGCAATGGTGGAGGATGAGTTGGCCCATTGGAGGCCCAAGATGGTGGATGATATACTGCAGGTTTTATTGGCTTACGTGAAGTGGAGTGATGCAGTGGATGCTGCAGAGGGGATCGTCTCAACGCTACCACCGGCGTTGGAGATCGAGGCGATTGGGTGTGTCGACAGTGTGTCGCCTCCAGTGGGAGAGGAGGCGCACGCTCCATTGGTGTTGCCCAGTTTTGAGGACATACAGAGGATCCTCGACAGCCCAGCGACATTTAATTTACCGCCTACATTGGCGGCATCGCCTGTAGTCGACCATGGTCTAGCGGGACGTGTGGGCGATGAGGAAAGACGTACAACTTGTAAGACAGTGGTGGTGATGGATGTCGAGGTGCATAGGGCGGATGTTAGTTTAAGTTAGTTTAATATGTTTATTATGCACCCCATACCCATCCAGTGGGCGGTAGTCAAAAGATTAGAGGTACATAATGGGTCCAGGGACTGGACCCCTAAGTTTTGATAGCTGAGCAAGTTACAGAGGTAATGAATTCACAATTTACAAAGGTAATGAACTCGCAATTTACAAAGGTAATGAACTCCAGGTAGGTCTAGTCACAATCATGACAAGTTACAAAGGTATTTACAGATTAGAGGTACACAATGGGTCCAGGGACCGGGCTCCAAAGTTTTGATGGCTGAACTAGGTACAAGGTAATGAACTCACAAGTTACAAAGGTAATGAATTACAAGGTAATGAACTCACAAGTTACAAAGGTAGGGCGGATGGTGAAGGGCTTATGAATTATGAGGGAGTGTCACGTAAGAGGCCCAGTACACCAGTGGACGACGATGTCTTAACACCGGGGCAAAGGTCTTGTGAAATGGTGTGAGCTGACGTAGCCAAGGGCGTTAAGGAACTTCCCTTAGAGAAGTCGAGTGGGAGTGTGGGGAAGACTGTCAGGTGCAGCAGTGGCAAGTCCAAGTCAGGGTTAAAGCTGACAGGAAAACGAAATGAGAAAACCTAACTGGAGAGTTCAAGTGTATAACGATGAATGTTAATGGCCTCAGAGCAGAGGTCAAGAGGCGTTAGTTAGAGGTATCGCTCAGACGTTTGGATGTCGATGTATTTTTTTATTCAAGAACACAATTTTCAGTGTGGGAGTGAATTACGTGTGCAAGGGTATAAGTGTTATGCAGGGAATTTGGATAATCTCAAGGTAGTGATAGGCATAAGGGAGACCAGTCCTTTTATGCTCATAGCGTGGGAGTGGGGCAGAGGGGGCTGGGTCGTGCATGTGGTGGGTTCATGGGGGAACATTCAGGTGGGTTTCATGGGAGTATATATGCCAGGGACATCAAATCGACAAGTAAAAGAGGAGTTTGTACATGTTGTTTTGATTTATTTTCTCAGAGGTCTACCCTTAGTTTCTGTCGTAGCTGGTGATTGGATGTGTGTGATCCGGGAAAAAGATGTCGAACCGTGCAGTGGGGGGTGTAATTTAGGGGTTTTACAGGAGGTTCTGCAGGCGATTGGTGAAGGGGATGTTGTGGGTAGCGATGGGTGGAATGTGGACCACACTTTTTGTAGGAGGGGTTATGCTGCGTGGCTGGACAGGGTTTACGTCACTAGCTTAATCTGTAGTGGCAGGGTTGATTGTGTTGATCTGGGTTTCTCAGACCACTGTGGTGTTCTGGTAACTCTCGAGTGGGAGGGCATTATACGTGTTGTTTCTAGTTATTGGAAATTAAATGTTAAGATAAGATAAGATAAGATAATATTTCGTTCGGATTTTTAACCCCGGAGGGTTAGCCACCCAGGATAACCCAAGAAAGTCAGTGCGTCATCAAGGACTGTCTAACTTATTTCCATTGGGGTCCTTAATCTTGTCCCCCAGGATGCGACCCACACCAGTCGACTAACACCCAGGTACCTATTTGCTGCTAGGTGAACAGGACAATAGGTGTAAGGAAACGTGTCGGAATTTCCACCCGCCGGGAATCGAACCCGGGCCCTCCGTGTGTGAAGCGGGAGCTTTAGCCACCAGACCACCAGGTTGTGAGGAGTAGATGCTTTGGAAGCTTTCAGGTTATGGTGGGTTAGATTCTGGAATGAAAGAAATGGGATAGAGGATGTTGTAGAGTGGTGGTATTCAAAGGCGAAAAATGCAATATAGGGTTTTTATAGAAGGTTAGGGAAGGAGGAGGTGCGTTATAGATATGGGAAGCAAAAGTATTTAGAGAGACAGCTGCGAGATTGTTATGGTGCAGGTGGAAGGTATGGCCTTGCGAAAATAGAGTGCCTTCGTAGTCAATTACAGGAAATTCAGAATGATAATTTTCAGGCTTTGAGGGTGCAAGCTGGGATTGATGAGGTGCTTTGGGGGGATAAACCTTCTGTAGGGGTTCTGCGTAGTTTCAGAATGAGACGTATGGCGACGACAGTATTGTCAGTGGTGGTCGGCGATGACTTGGGTGGTTATCGTAAAGGACAAAGGCTAGTTACTACTGAGAGCATAGGGACCTGTGCAGACCAGTGGTTTAAGAAAAAATGGAAGGGTAGGGAGGGGAGTCGAGAGGCGAGGGAATTTTTACTGGGTGGCATAATGGCGAATTTGAGAGACGTAGATCGAGAGGATATAGAGGGTTGTATATCAGAGGAGGAGGTTTACAAGGCTGTTCAGGGACAGGCACTGAGGAAATCGCCTGGTTGGGGTGGGATACCAGGTGATTTTTATGTAGTTCATTGGGAACTGTTAAAACACATGTTGGTTCTTTACAACTCAATGAAAATTAGTGGTAGAATGGGCAGTGAGGTGGGGTTGGGTGTTGTATTGTTGGTACCAAAGGCCGAGGTCCGTGAATCTTTGGAGGCATATAGGCCCATCATGTTGATGGGGGGCGGATTATAAGATTTTTGCGCGTATTTTGGCAAACCAGATGAAACAGGTTTTGGACAAGGCAATATGGGAAGGACAATACGGGATTCCTGGACGATCTATGAGAGATGGTCATCAAAGCCTCAAAAGCTTCGTGAAGGATTATAGTGGAGGAGGAGTCGTAGGGTTAGATTGGGAAAAGGCTTTTGACAATGTGGATAGGGAAACATTATTAGCAACATTATTGAAGCAGGGTTTTGAGGAAGAAATAGTATCATGGGTGTGTATGTTATATACGGAGGCACAGGTATGGGTCCAGGTCAATGAGAGGTTGGGGTCCGCGACAGGCATGGGGTGGGGGCTGCGGCAGTGGTGTCCCCTCTTGCAGCTTTTGTTTGCCTGCTTGCAGGACCCCTTTTATAGATTGGTAATTGGTGGGGTAGGGGGGAAGGATTGTGTGCAGGGCGAAGCAGTAGGGATTTTAGGTTATGTGGACGATACCACCATCTTGGTGCAAAGTAGGAATGGTTTGGCATTCGCAAATAAGGTTATAAGGTTTTTTAGTTATGCGTCTTCCATGAGCATTAACAGAGAAAAATCCAATCTTTTGGAGGTGGGGTCCTGGGTGGGGGGGGGACATTAGGTACAGAGTATAGGTGGAGAACCGTTGAGTGGATAAAGATCTGTGGTGTGTATTTTTGCAATGACGAACAGGCGGCACGTGCATTTAATTCGTCGATTGTAGTAGCAGCCGCAATTCGTAGGATGGTGGGATGATGACCGGGTGATGTAACATTACACCATTATACTGGTGTATAGTAAATTATGGTTTGTTTCAGCAGTCTATCCATTGATGATGGACGTGTTGCAGTTACAGAGGAAGGCTTTGGATTTCATATGGGGTTACCATAGTCATTGGTTAGGGAAGGACATCATTTTGACGCACGTAGCTAAGGGAGGTTTGGGGCTAATACCACTACACAGTCGTCTAATGAGCATATACATACGACAGGAATTCTTGACAAGGGGTGGGGTCAGGGAAGCGAGAGTTGATGTGGTGATGAGGGAGGTTCGACGTTGGTGGGCGGGGAGACCTCACAAGGTGTGAAGCAATGTTACGGCACTTATTGGTGGTGCAAAACCCTATGAGAGTTAGGGCAGGTAAATTAGACAATATAGGCATAACATCGGATGAGGTCATTGTTGATGAGGTTTTCCTAGGATATCATTGGAAGACTATATGGCAGGGTTCAAGAAATTGCGCTTACAACCACGGGTTAGGGAAACTGGTTACCGCTTCCTCCACAGGATTTTGGCATCCAAGGCACAATTGTATGTTATGGGAATGACCCAGGATCAGACCTGTGTGTGGTGTGGGTGACTGGAAACGGTGTTTCATGTCATATACTTTTGTGGCCTGGTGGCTAAAGCTCCCGCTTCACACACGGAGGGCCCGGGTTCGATTCCCGGCGGGTGGAAACATTTCGACACGTTTCCTTACACCTGTTGTCCTGTTCACCTAGCAGCAAATAGGTACCTGGGTGTTAGTCGACTGGTGTGGGTCGCATCCTGGGGGACAAGATTAAGAACCCCAATGGAAATAAGTTAAACAGTCCTCGATGACGCACTGACTTTCTTGGGTTATCCTGGGTGGCTAACCCTCCGGGGTTAAAAATCCGAACGAAATCTTATCTTATCTTCCAAGCTCCGTACTTTTCTCCAACTACCAGAGCTACCAATGCTCCTATGATGACCTAGTTACAAGCAAAACTGCACTACCCAACGTAGCACCCAGAATGACCAAAGATTACCAACAGTGAAACCTACAAATCGAAAATAATAGAGATCAAAGGAAGACTGCACACAAACCGAAAACAACACCCCTCTGCCAGCCGAACAATGTAACCCTAAGCTTTGTATACTACAACTTCTTCTTAACTACAACAATTCCTGTAGTATTATGAGGCGCAATCTAAGAGGAAACAGCACCAAGGCCAGCAAGAAAACACCGAAAAATCAACTATTCTACAAGTGTAGTCAGGAGGACGCCGGCCCAGCAACCACCCCACTCACCACCACTCAAGGCGACACCACAACAATAACAACAAACATGGCTACCACCAGCCCATCCTCCCCTCTCTTCCCCGGATTCAACCTACCAAGTAGTCTCTCAGGTTTGACCAACGATCCATATACCCTAAAGTCATGCATCTCCAACTTGGTTATTGAAAATATGAATCTTCGAGAGACGCTAACAAAACTAGACACCAGGATGACACAACTCGAGAACAAAATCCTCAGTCTTGAACAAAAGTTAACAACACCAGGAATGACTAACTGTGACAAGACCATCCAAACAGTCATAGATAGCCATACCCAACAAATAATATCTCTTAATACAAAGGTTGAAGAAGCAGTAAAAGAATGGAAGAACAACTTAGATAACCAGTTCAGTGACTACTTTGCTCTCCAAGAAGATAAAACTGAACAAGATAAACTATCGGACGCAGTAATAGTTAACAGTCCACTTTTTCCCAGTGATATGAACCAAACAAACAGTAAAGAAATTACTCTGCAGATCATAAAGGACCAAACAAGTGTTATTGTACCAGAGTCTGAAATAAAAGAAGCCAGGTTACTAGGATCCCATGGTAGAAAAAGTGTTATGCTTAGATTCCACTCACATGACAGGAAAAAAGACTTAATTATTGCATCTATTAAAGTAAAGAAAGAGGTATACATAAACGAGTGTCTTACCAAAAAACGTCAGAACCTCCTGTATAGAGTCAGAAAACTTAAGCGGGAGAATAATGACACAATACACCAATGCTTCACACGTGTGAAAATTTGTGTGGACTGCCTCCAAGTGAGTCGCCTACCCTGGCAAACTCTGTTGACACCGAGCTCTGAGGTGGGTACCTCAGCCTCACAAGTGGCTTATAGAACAGACTTTCACAAATGATTGGTATTGCAAGAAACCTCGCCTGCATGCACGTATAAAGGACTAACTTACTTGGTGTTGCAGCATATATCCTGATCTTCAACTTCCTAAGCCTAGCTTTAGCCCCCTTGGACTTCCCCTTGGGAACCACGTGCAACCGGGAGCATTAATTCCTGCAATATTCAATCGTTATTAGTGTCCTGCCTGCACCTCAGAAATTCCTATA
The DNA here is from genome assembly GCF_038502225.1 of Cherax quadricarinatus. Classification (NCBI taxonomy): domain Eukaryota; kingdom Metazoa; phylum Arthropoda; class Malacostraca; order Decapoda; family Parastacidae; genus Cherax; species Cherax quadricarinatus. The sequence goes on along the minus strand of NC_091303.1, from coordinate 46,339,399 downwards.
TCCAAGAGGGTATGTATCCCCTAGTATAACTATGCAGACTCAGACGCTAGCTTCAGACGACTCTGAGACGCTGGTACTTACTGGGCATACTCTCTCTGTAGCACGCCGAGCCCTCAGTTAACTCAATCCACAATCTCCTAAGTCACTGGCCAGATCCTACGGGAAAAGGTGAATATCTCGTCTTACTGTATGGGCTGATGGAGGAGATCATCTACGGTACATCGAGGTGTCTCTACCAGATTTCCCCAGGTCTCAGATGTGAAGACACGTGGGGGCGCCGCCTGATGTTCACGGCATGTCTTGTCCAGTCGAAGTCTATCGTAAGAAGGACGCTATTCTGTCTTTGTGACCTGCGCCCCGCCATTCAAGCTAGGGCTGCCAGTTCTCCCTAGCTAACTTATCCTAATGTTTGCCTACATTATCGGCCTATTACTACCTATGTTAAGGTCTTAGGTCTACTCTATCATTATCTACAGATGCCTTAGTAAACCTAATATGAGTGTACTACCAGTAAACCTACCTACTCCTTCCCTGAAGAGTAAATCTATAAATTAAATAAGCTTACCAACCGCCAACCAGAGAATGCCGTGTTTGGGAGGGTTTAAGGGCCGCTCGGCTCAGACGACCAGACGCTCATGCTGGATCTGCGCTGTGGAACTATTTGGACCAAATAAATTTCCACATCCTCCCGCCGGCGAAGGTAGGCGCTAAGTCTAGATCAAGTCTGCCTCCCGCAGGCCCCCCCAGTGGGCCCTGGACTCGAGCGCCGTTCGACGGGTCGTCCGGCCACTCAGCTCGCTCAACCTCTGGTCTGATTTCTCATGTCCCGGTCCCACCGTGTGGACCTCGAGAGGCAAAAGCCTGTTGATGGGTCTTATAGTCTCGACACCGTTCATTCTCACTTTCACCATTCTCAACCGCCCAGCCTTGTCTGGGTGGGTTGACACTACCAGGCCAAGAGGCCAGTATGCCCTCGGCGCCTCGGATTCTACCAGCACCAGGTCCCCTTCACTTAGCATCATCTTATTCGCCTCGGGGTCGGCACCATAGAAATGTTCCCGCAAGGTTGTTTACCTGGAGAGAGTTTCGGGGGTCAACGCCCCCGCGGCCCGGTCTGTGACCAGGCCTCCTGGTGGATCAGAGCCTGATCAACCAGGCTGTTGCTGCTGGCTGCACGCAAACCAACGTACGAGCCACAGCCCGGCTGATCAGGAACTGACTTTAGGTGCTTGTCCAGTGCCAGCTTGAAGACTGCCAGGGGTCTGTTGGTAATCCCCCTTATGTGTGCTGGGAGGCAGTTGAACAGTCTCGGGCCCCTGACACTTATTGTATGGTCTCTTAACGTGCTAGTGACACCCCTGCTTTTCATTGGGGGGATGGTGCATCGTCTGCCAAGTCTTTTGCTTTCGTAGCGAGTGATTTTCGTGTGCAAGTTCGGTACTAGTCCCTCTAGGATTTTCCAGGTGTATATAATCATGTATCTCTCCCTCCTGCGTTCCAGGGAATACAGGTTTAGAAACCTCAAGCGCTCCCAGTAATTGAGGTGTTTTATCTCCGTTATGCGCGCCGTGAAAGTTCTCTGTACATTTTCTAGGTCGGCAATTTCACCTGCCTTGAAAGGTGCTGTTAGAGTGCAGCAATATTCCAGCCTAGATAGAACAAGTGACCTGAAGAGTGTCATCATGGGCTTGGCCTCCCTAGTTTTGAAGGTTCTCATTATCCATCCTGTCATTTTTCTAGCAGATGCGATTGATACAATGTTATGGTTCTTGAAGGTGAGATCCTCCGACATAATCACTCCCAGGTCTTTGACGTTGGTGTTTCGCTCTATTTTGTGGCCAGAATTTGTTTTGTAATCTGATGAAGATTTAATTTCCTCATGTTTACCATATCTGAGTAATTGAAATTTCTCATCGTTGAACTTCATATTGTTTTCTGCAGCCCACTGAAAGATTTGGTTGATGTCCGCCTGGAGCCTTGCAGTGTCTGCAATGGAAGACACTGTCATGCAGATTCGGGTGTCATCTGCAAAGGAAGACACGGTGCTGTGGCTGACATCCTTGTCTATGTCGGATATGAGGATGAGGAACAAGATGGGAGCTAGTACTGTGCCTTGTGGAACAGAGCTTTTCACCGTAGCTGCCTCGGACTTTACTCTGTTGACGACTACTCTCTGTGTTCTGTTAGTGAGGAAATTATAGATCCATCGACCGACTTTTCCTGTTATTCCTTTAGCGCGCATTTTGTGCGCTATTACGCCATGGTCACACTTGTCGAAGGCTTTTGCAAAGTCTGTATATATTACATCTGCATTCTTTTTGTCTTCTAGTGCATTTAGGACCTTGTCGTAGTGATCCAGTAGTTGAGACAGACAGGAGCGACCTGTTCTAAACCCATGTTGCCCTGGGTTGTGTAACTGATGGGTTTCTAGATGGGTGGTAATCTTGCTTCTTAGGACCCTTTCAAAGATTTTTATGATATGGGATGTTAGTGCTATTGGTCTGTAGTTCTTTGCTGTTGCTTTACTGCCCCCTTTGTGGAGTGGGGCTATGTCTGTTGTTTTTAGTAACTGAGGGACGACCCCCGTGTCCATGCTCCCTCTCCATAGGATGGAAAAGGCTCGTGATAGGGGCTTCTTGCAGTTCTTGATGAACAGAGAGTTCCATGAGTCTGGCCCTGGGGCAGAGTGCATGGGCATGTCATTTATCGCCTGTTCGAAGTCATTTGGCGTCAGGATAACATCGGATAGGCTTGTGTTAATCAAATTTTGTGGCTCTCTCATAAAAAATTCATTTTGATCTTTGACTCTCAGTCTGGTTAGCGGCTTGCTAAAAACTGAGTCATATTGGGACTTGAGTAGCTCACTCATTTCCTTGTTGTCATCTGTGTAGGACCCATCTTGTTTAAGTAGGGGCCCAATACTGGACGTTGTTCTCGATTTTGATTTGGCATAGGAGAAGAAATACTTTGGGTTTCTTTCGATTTCATTTATGGCTTTTAGTTCTTCCCGCGATTCCTGATTTCTCTGACCAGTGTCTCCCTGCGCATTTCAGATATATTGACCTCTTTTAGCCGCTCTGTTATTCTTTTCCGTCGCCTGTAAAGGGAGCGCCTGTCTCTTTCTATTTTACATCTACTCCTCCTTTTTCTTAGAGGAATAAGCCTTGTGCATACATCGAGTGCCACCGAGTTAATCTGTTCTAGGCATAAGTTTGGGTCTGTGTTGCTTAGTATATCTTCCCAGCTTATATCGGTTAGGACTTGGTTTACTTGGTCCCACTTTATGTTTTTGTTATTGAAGTTGAATTTGGTGAATGCTCCCTCGTGACTAGTCTCATTTTGTCGGTCTGGGGCTCCACGCATACATGTCTGAACCTCAATTATGTTGTGATCTGAGTATATTGTTTTTGATATGGTGACATTTCTTATCAGATCATCATTGTTAGTGAAGATGAGGTCTAGTGTATTCTCCAGTCTAGTAGGCTCTATTATTTGCTGGTTTAAATTGAATTTTGTGCAGAGATTTAAAAGCTCGTGTGAGTGTGAGTTTTCATCAGAGCTGCCTCCTGGTGTTATTACTGCAACAATATTATTTGCTATATTCCTCCATTTTAGGTGCCTTAAGTTGAAATCCCCCAGGAGCAAGATGTTGGGTGCAGGAGCTGGAAGATTTTCCAGACAGTGGTCAATTTTTAACAGCTGTTCCTGGAATTGCTGGGATGTTGCATCCGGAGGCTTGTAGACTACCACAATGACTAGGTTTTGGTTCTCGACCTTTACTGCTAAAACTTCCACTACGTCATTTGAGGCATTAAGCAGTTCTGTGCAAACAAGTGACTCTGCAATGTACAGGCCAACCCCCCCCTTTTGCCTGTTCACTCTGTCACATCTGTATAGGTTGTAACCTGGGATCCATATTTCGTTGTCCAAGTGATCCTTTATGTGGGTCTCAGTGAAAGCCGCGAACATTGCCTTTGCCTCTGCAAGCAGTCCACGGATGAAAGGTATTTTGTTGTTTGTTGCTGGCTTTAGACCCTGTATATTTGCAAAGAAGAATGTTATCGGACTGGTGGTATTGTTGGTACTGGGGGGGGATTTTTTTTCCGGCATTAGTATCTGTATCTGTTGGTTTGGAGTGGAGTGGAGTTGGAGCGCCACACCTGGTTCCATTTGTCCAGGATGTTCACCAGTCTGTTGTGACTCCTGTGCAGTTCTTCATTGATGGGGGGACCATCTGGCCCATAATAATCCAGCTCCTTGGAAGACTGACTCAAAATTGCGGGGAAGGGCTCAATCCTTCTTCCAAACAGCATGTGATTGGGGGTGAGAGCTTCTTGCTCGTCAATCCCATTTTGTACGTAGGTCAGAGGTCTGTTATTAACTCTTGCCTCTATCTCAACTAACACTGTCCTCAGTTCATCACAGCTCACCCTCCTGCCGTGCAAGACCTTCCGAATGCACCTTTTGACTGTGCCCACCATGCGTTCATAGAATCCCCCTTGCCAGGGTGCCCTGGGAGCTATGAACCTCCACTCGCACTCTATTCTCTTCAGGTGTTCTCGTACTTCTCCGTTGTCCCTAAGATTCCTGAAAACTTTATCGGCCGCCCTAAAGCTTGTGCCATTGTCCGAGATAATCAATCGCGGGCACGAGAATCTGGCAGTAAACCTCCTGAACAACTTCACGAAAGTCTCTGTCGTCATATCTTCTGCCAACTCCAAATGCACCGCTCGAGTAGTGGCACAGGTAAACAGGCAGACATATACTTTCTGAGGGCCCTCCTTAACGTCTCCTGGGTTCTTCAATGTGATAGCCCCAGTATAGTCTATTCCTACAGTCTCAAAGGGCCTGTCACTATGTACCCGCTCCTGAGGCAGCGGTGGTGGACCTGGGTAGGGTAGGGTCCTCCCATCGTACCGCCGGCAGACCGTGCAACTCTTTAGCACCCTTTTGACGGCAGCTCGACCCTTCAGTACCCAGTAATTCTGACGTAGGCAGGTGAGGGTATCTCCAAACCCCCCATGTAAGGTCCTCTGATGGGCATCTTGTATCAATAGCTCTGTCGCCCATCCCTCCTTTCCCAGTAGCACGGGATGTTTGGCCCCATAGCTGAGCTCAGAGTTTTGTATTCTTCCCCTGCATCTTATTAGCCCCGCATGATCTAGGAACAATCCCAATGAGTGAACCAATTTGCTGTTCCCTGAGTCGTCATCGTTGGACACGCGTCCTGACGCCATAACCTGCTGCCGGGTCACAAGTACTTCCAGCACTCCTGGAAACCTCCCCCTTTGGTACTGCCTTATCCAATATTCTCTGGGACCCACTAGAGACAACTGTCGACCTTGGCTTACCTTGTCATGCAGCTTCCTCACAAATCGAAATACCATTTCCGTGACTCCTATAAGTTTTCTCCACGAGGAGTAGCGCCTGGGGTCAAATAATTCAGTGTCGTGTTCCCCCGCAAAATGTACTATGCTGCTGATTGTCTCCACGAATTTCTGCTCCGGCCAGCAATCCCTTGCCGGTAACCAGTCTGGGCCTTTGAACCAAAGCTCGCTTTTACTCAACTTTCTGTGTGTCACCCCTCGGCTTATCAGGTCGGCTGGGTTTTGATCTGTAGGCACATACAGAATTGTTGACGTTGACTGTAATTCCCGTATCTCCTTTACCCGATTCCTGACATAGGGGAGCTTAGACCTGTCATTCTGGACCCACTGTAAGGCCACCTCCGAGTCTGTCCATACATAGGTGTGTGTCACCCTCAGATTACTTAACACCTCCTCTACGTACTTACCCAGTCTTGCTCCCAGCAACATCGCCGTGAGCTCTAGCTTTGGGATCGAGCAATCCTTCAGGGGTGTCACCCGCGCACGACTGGTGACCAGATTGACTTGGTCCCCGGCCACCAAATACGCTACTACCCCATAGGCCCTGGAGGAGGCATCACAAAAGACGTGCAAGTCATAATCCCGCCCGGTGCACCCGATGGACCTGGGGAATGTGAACTCGTGCAATTCCGCTAGGTCTTTGTTAACCAGATCCCACTCCTGGCAGACTGTTTCTGGCAGTGGGTCGTCCCAACCTAGGTTCAGCTCCCAGGTCTGTTGCACCAGCATCCTCCCTCGAATGGTGATGGGTGTCAACAAACCCAAAGGATCGAAGGCAGTCTGCACTTTGCTCAGCAAAGACCTCCTGGTCAGCTTCCCTTCCCCATCAGGCTTCCTCTTTAGCCTAAGTCTGTCTTCCTTGATTTCCCACTCCAGTCCCAACACCGATGTTACCTCAGGCACTGAGTAGCCAGTATAGTCACGTTCCACCATGCCCCGCAACGTTGGATTGTTTGTCACCCATTCTCGCAATGGCATGTTAGCCGAGAGCATCTCCTGATTAGACTCTCGGTAAATATCCATCAACAGCCTTTCATCTGAGGTGGTACCCTGCATGTTGTCTACATAAAATAGGGTCTTCAGTAATTCTTTAAGCGGGCTGTTACAGTTCACAAGGTGGTAGTCTATGGTAGCCTGTAATAGGAATGGTGAACTAGTGGCACCAAACAACACTGCCCTGAATCTATAGGTCTCATACCCTTGCTTGGGCACCTCCCTGTTAGCCAACCACAAGAACCTTGTGTAGTCCCTATCCTGTGGCTGCAACCCAATACGTAGGAAGGCTTTGCTAATGTCTGCCGCATAGGCGTACTGTTCCGTCCTGAATCTCAACAACACATCTGCTAATTTCTGCGTCAGGGAGGGCCCTGTGAGCAGACAGTCGTTCAACGATGGCTCTCGGGGACTCGCCTGCGAGCTGCAGTTGAAGACTACTCTGATGGGAGTGGTTACCGACTCCTTGGTGACTGCCATGTGTGGAAGATAATGGGTGTTTTCCCCAGGGCTGGCATTGGGCACTTTCTCGATGAACCCAAGGGCCAGCTGTTCCTTAATAATATCATCATATTTCCCCACCAGACCCTTCTTGGTCAGGTTGTTCACCAATGAATTCAACTGACCACGTGCCCTCTTGAAATTAGTGGGCAGCGATGGGTGGCCCGGTTTCCATGGGAGTTGCACCCAATACTGCCCGTCCCTGAACTGCACATGGTTCAAGTAATCTCGATACGTCTCTTCGTGTTCAGGGGGCGGCTGGTCACCTTTAATACCTACTACATCCAGGTCCCATAGTTTATGGACCGGCTCACTGTCGGATATGCCAACTTGCGCCTCTGACAGGCCTTCGTGCACACCAATCCGCATCACCAGTACAGCCTCAGTCGCTGTAATACCAGAGCCCTCCTTTCCCGGGGTCGCAGGGAAGTGAGCTGGTATTCTGCCTCCTACGATGTACCCCGCTGGAGTCCTGTACAGGCCCACACCTTCCTTGATAACCCTTCTCGTAGACACGAACTCGTCTAGGTAATCCCCTCCTACCAAGATGCCTACATTACTAACATTGTCTGTAGCAATGTCTGGTTCTGCTAGCTTCACACCCAACTCCCTCAAACGTTTGACTGCTGCAGCCAGTCCCCTAGTGGTAATGATATTGGGCAGCCTCTTCACCATCAAGGCTGAAATTTCCCGTCGATGCCCGGCTAACCTGACCGTCACATTGACTACTGGATAAGACCTGCGTGGGACTTCCCCACCAAACCCTTCCACCTTCATGTCAACTTTACCAACTGTCTCCAGCTTCAACCTAGTTGCTAGACTCTCCGCTATGAAGGATCTCTGTGCCCCACTGTCGAAGAACAAACGGGTTGTTTCAGACTTCTTCCCGTTCACGACCACCGCCATTATGGTGGGCAAGGCCACCGAGCCTTGAAACTGCTCACCAGAACAAATTCTCGGTGCCGTACTCACCACACTCATCGCTACTTCTGACTTGCTCTTGCTCTCCACCCTTTCTTGCGGTTTGCTCTCCTTAACTTGTGCTAATCCGGCATCATTAGGACACAGTGCACTGTGGTGCTTTCCCTTCCGGCAGCCCCGACACTCCCTGAGCATGGTGTTACAGTCCCTGGCAAAATGTTCTCCACAACACTTGAAACAAAGTCTCAACTCTCTTAGCCGTTGAACCCTTTGGTTATAGGTGGTGAAGCTTGAACACCCTGAACTAGCGTGTTCTTCATCACAAAACACGCACCGTCTCATACTGGCCGCTTTAGTGGCTTCTCCCTTGGCCCTGTGGGTGGAGGACTCGCCCTGGGCATAATACGTGCCTACTTTAGTGGGAGGTGGTTTAGGTCTATCTCTCGAATGTCTGGGGAAGTCGACCGACTTCTCCTTGGTAGGTAATTTTTCCCCCTGACCTATGCTCAGGTGAGATACGAGATCCCCTAACCCTTCAACAATTTGGTTTATCGTGAACCTATTCGTCCGATGTTTTAAGTGTAACTCATGCACTGTCGTGCTAGCCAGTTTCCTCTGAATCACCTGGCTAAGGATCCATTTTGAATCATTCTCATCATGCAAATCTCTGAAACTATTGGACAAGCTCATAACCTCAATACGGAACTTCTCTAGACTTTGACGGTCATGTCGGCAAGCCTCTAGATCCAACAACCGATAAAGTATAGCTACCTTTATCTCCTCAGTGTTGCCAAACATGTCTTCTAATTGGTCTTTGGCATGTTGGTAATTAGCGTCAGTAATCGGGTAGTGCCGGACCAGATCTAAGGCTTTACCCTTGAGCTGCGACCGCAAATACTGCAACTTGACGGCATCTGACAAATAATTTCTGTCATCTATCTGGGCTCTAAACTGATCCCAGAAAGCAATGTACTCTGTTAAGGTTCCGTCAAACGTTGGTAAATTCAACTGGGGCAATCTGGGCAACACATTAACAGGCGCGCTGTTGTTCGTGTTCTTTGAAACATTTGCTGCCCCTGCTGTACCGGCCTTCAAAGTCTTTATTAACTGCCTGCAGAGTCTCATCTCTGCTTTACACTCTGCCCTTCGTTCGTCATAGTCTGTCCGTGCTACTTCGACCGTATATTCAGACTCACCTGTAGTATAGGCCTCTGTCTCATAAAGGATAAATGATCTCTCAAAGGCCTCCAGTCTTTGCTCCAAAGGTTTCAGGCAACTCTCTAGTTCCTCCCAGTCTACGTCCTGATCTTGCCTGGCCATACGACACTCCTCACATGCTTTGCTCAGGCGCCCCTTATAGGCTCCCATAGACCGCTTTAATTGACTTAGAGCTGGGACAGCTGGTACTGCATCTTCACCTACCATAGTTGCGGTTTAGTTAAGATCACGGTGCTAATTTGTATTTCAATTAGCCTACCCCACAGCACAAACGGTATTAGGTGAGAATGAACGGGTCTCAAGGCTTCTCAACAAGCTTAACAATTCCCTTTATTAATTTGACTCTACTCTGAATCAAAAATGTACACTGTTAGCTCTCAAATCCCAATCAAAAATGTGTATCGATGTGAAAGCTTAATCTAGCACTCAACTGTACAATGCCAGCAATTAATTACAGGACTTAACCTAGTCTCAGGTATAATTCACAAATCCCACATTAACATGAATCAAAGATGATGAAAATCACAATAAAAGTGCAGTATACAAATTAAAATCACTTGGTTAACACAAGTAAATTCAACAATTCAACTTGTGAAACAGTAAATAAATAATGTATGTAAACAGCTTGGCCTAACTGTGCCCAGCTTACTCTGTTTTAGGGTGGATGGTTGGATAAGGTAAATCCTAACCTAGCTAGTGTGCTATAACTTAAACCTGGCTTTATAACTCCCTGTAAATAATAACTAGGTTAAATCTGTCCTAGCTACTATAACCTTTTGTAAATATTGCACAAGCCTAGCCTAACTGTGGCTACCTTGCAAATCCACTGTAAGTAATTAACACACAAGTCTCCTACTCTGGATTACTTGTAATCACTGTAAATAATTAAATTCACAAGCTTCTCTAGCCTACCTGGCCTGCCTGTAAATTACTGCAAATAACAACTTCTGTGTATAGTCAGCTTGGCCTAGCCTCTGAGTAACTTTGACCTAGGTGTGCTAACTTAACCTAACTTTTTTAAACTGGTTCCTAACTGTGGCCTAGCTATGATAGCTTAACCTAACTCTGTTAAACTGGTTCCTAACTGTGGCCTAGCTATGATAGTTTAACCTAACTGTGGCCTAGCTATGATAGCTTAACCTAACTCTGTAAAACTGGTTCCTAACTGTGGCCTAGCTATGATAGCTTAACCTAGCTATTCCACATCCGGTTTTCGAAGGACCACTTTTGTGAAAATTTGTGTGGACTGCCTCCAAGTGAGTCGCCTACCCTGGCAAACTCTGTTGACACCGAGCTCTGAGGTGGGTACCTCAGCCTCACAAGTGGCTTATAGAACAGACTTTCACAAATGATTGGTATTGCAAGAAACCTCGCCTGCATGCACGTATAAAGGACTAACTTACTTGGTGTTGCAGCATATATCCTGATCTTCAACTTCCTAAGCCTAGCTTTAGCCCCCTTGGACTTCCCCTTGGGAACCACGTGCAACCGGGAGCATTAATTCCTGCAATATTCAATCGTTATTAGTGTCCTGCCTGCACCTCAGAAATTCCTATATCCAAGAGGGTATGTATCCCCTAGTATAACTATGCAGACTCAGACGCTAGCTTCAGACGACTCTGAGACGCTGGTACTTACTGGGCATACTCTCTCTGTAGCACGCCGAGCCCTCAGTTAACTCAATCCACAATCTCCTAAGTCACTGGCCAGATCCTACGGGAAAAGGTGAATATCTCGTCTTACTGTATGGGCTGATGGAGATCATCTACGGTACATCGAGGTGTCTCTACCAGATTTCCCCAGGTCTCAGATGTGAAGACACGTGGGGGCGCCGCCTGATGTTCACGGCACGTCTTGTCCAGTCGAAGTCTATCGTAAGAAGGACGCTATTCTGTCTTTGTGACCTGCGCCCCGCCATTCAAGCTAGGGCTGCCAGTTCTCCCTAGCTAACTTATCCTAATGTTTGCCTACATTATCGGCCTATTACTACCTATGTTAAGGTCTTAGGTCTACTCTATCATTATCTACAGATGCCTTAGTAAACCTAATATGAGTGTACTACCAGTAAACCTACCTACTCCTTCCCTGAAGAGTAAATCTATAAATTAAATAAGCTTACCAACCGCCAACCAGAGAATGCCGTGTTTGGGAGGGTTTAAGGGCCGCTCGGCTCAGACGACCAGACGCTCATGCTGGATCTGCGCTGTGGAACTATTTGGACCAAATAAATTTCCACAACACGGGATGGGAAAATTCTTGTTAGGAAAACAAATGTAGGTCAACTGTACACAATCACGAACGAGAATGATCTATCACGATTTCTCAGGGATACTAATCTTACAGAGAATAACTAAACAATGTCCAACTTAAAAGCCTACGTAGTGTAGTGTATGTTTTGCTCCATTATTGTTCAAATTTCATTGTACAATCTCTTAATAATTAAATAATCAACTACCTCATTTTGTGATTTTACTAGTAAGCATAAGTCACCTTATGTGATTTTCTTATTTACTATTGTTCGCTTAAACATTAGCTGAATTGATACTTTCTCTGTCCATATTACTACCTCATATTTTTTTTAAATACTATCAATTGATATTACTTACTAAAATTAATATTTATAATTTTTACTAAAATTTCAATTTACTCTTAACATTTTTGACATTTAATAACCATTACTTGTCTAATTACCTTTACCTGTTTTAATACCACATTTACTATCCTAGAGTACTCTTAATTACTTTGTACTGCCATATAACCTCTAGTATAACTACCAGTGCAATATTGAATGAAATAAACATTACTTTTTCACTTTTTTTGTAATCATTATTACTTACTAAAATTTTATTAAACACCATATTTACTACCAGTCAATTTTACTTTTGTACATTAAACATTATCTTATACTTCCCATAACATTTTGTTGCCAAATTTTCAAGTTTGTATATTCAACCCCAACCTTTATATTATCCTTTGTACCTGTGTACCTGGGTACCTGTCTACCATCTTACAATCATATTATAACCAAGACATTACCATTGTTATTTTTTTACTATTATTCTTTTGGTACTTTAATTGTGAATTTTATTTTGTCAATTTAAATCTAGTTATAATCTTGATCTTGTCAACAACCTATACCAAACTCTAGTGCAATTGCAAGTACCATTTCAAATTGTATTTTTATATTATAAGTTTATATTATAATTTCTACCATCTGTCCATTTAACTTTGTTTACCATTACTTAATTTTAGTCCCTTTATTTTAGCTTTATATAACTACCCTAGTTTATATATTCACAATTGTTAAAATAATCAAGGTGCTATTCTCAGGTGCTAAAGTAGAATAAGTTCACAATTTTGCCATTATATTCCAAAGCTCATTTATTTGATTACCACTTTATTGTTCACCACAACCTATATTAGTCCCTTTTATATTATAACTTATACTATAATTCTAACTTTAAAAAATTACCTTTATAGTACTACCTACTATCATATTCCCAAGCGCCATTATTTGATCATCACTTTATTTGTATTAGTCCCTTTTATATTGTCTCCTTTATTTTAGCTTAAAAAAAAAAAACTACCTTAGCTCATTATTTTACATTTGTTAAATAATTCAGGTGCTATTTTTTAGCTTAAGACTATTTACTTTGTTTTATACTTAATTCTAACTATAGATTCACTACAAATCTTATGATTACAAGCATTGATCCTGATACCAACCTCTTATTTAATGACTTAAATGAATCAAACAGTTACTGTAATTACTACACTGCAGAACAATCAAAGGCACTTCTCAGTGCCAACAACAACATAACTATCTTTAACTACAATATCAGATCTTTAAGCAAGCATTACGATGACCTCATAGCATTACTAAATTCCTTACATGCCAATATGTCCATCATTACACTAACTGAAACCTGGCTAAAGCCTGATACTACAGATGTCTATGCCATTCCTGGTTACACAGCCATACACAACTGTAGGCCAGACCAACAAGGGGGTGGCACAGCCATATACTGCTCAGACCAACTAGAATGTATCACTAATACTTGCACAAGGGATGAACATGGGGAATATATAATAGCTAAATTCAAATCCAAATACCTACAAAAACCTCTCACATTGATAAACATCTACAGAGTTCCACAGTCAAACATTAGCCAATTTAGTCAAAACCTAGGAAGTATGATAACTGATGCACGCATGAACAAAGATCACTTACTACTCTCAGGTGACTTCAATATAAATCTCCTGCAAGACCAGGACCCACACGTTACTGAATTCACAAACACAATGAGTAACTGTATGTTACTACCAACAGTAACAAAACCTACAAGAGTTGCAGAGACTAGTGTTTCCCTACTTGACCACATCTGGACCAACACCATATCCCCTTTAAAATCAGGCATAATTACAGATAATACCACAGACCACTACCCTACTTTCCTCATAACAACTCTTGGTAAACTACCCCAAGACACTACTAAAGTCACCTTCAGACTTCACAATGAGGCAGCCATTAATAACTTCACAACAGCAGTAGCAAACATTGATTGGCACACTGAGCTAGAAATCTATACAGATATTGACGAATGTATAAATAATTTTCTAAAAAAGACCCAATACCTCTATAACAAGCACTGCCCTAAAAAAACTAAACAGATGACAGCTAAGAGACTGAACAGTCCCTGGCTAACACCCAGCATTCTCAAATCCATAAATACAAAACACCAATATGAAAAACAGTACAGAATGGGTCACATAACCAGAGACCAAACAAAACGTTACTCGTCAATCCTAACCAGCCTGATAAGAAGGGCAAAAAAATTGTATTATGAGAACAGATTATCCAACTTACGAGGTGATATAAAAAAGACCTGGAAAACCCTATCAGAAATTCTAGAAACAAAAAAGATATCACGAAATAGCGAAATAAAATTAGCAAAATCAGATGAACCCCAACTCCCACCAACAGAAACAGCAAACAGACTCAATGATTTCTTCTCCACTATAGGACAAAACCTTGCCAATAAAATCCCAAGCTCAGATACCCCACCAAATGACTACCTCACTGGCAACTACCCGAACACACTGTTCCTAGCTCCGACTAACCCATACGAAGTCTCCCTTATTATCAACGCACTAAAAAACAAGGCAGGAGATTTAAATACCTTACCACCCTTTATATACAAAAAAGTGTCACAAGTGCTATCACCAATCATTGCAACACTCTTTAACAAATCCATTGAATCCTCCACCTTCCCTACAGTACTCAAAATAGCAAGGGTCACCCCGATCCACAAAGGAGGAGACCAAACAGAGTTGAATAACTATAGGCCAATATCCAACTTACACCCTCTCTCAAAAATCTTCGAAAAATTAATTCATAAACGAATCTACTCCTACCTTATCTCCCAAAACATACTCAACCCCTGCCAATTTGGATTCAGGCCTAATAAAAATACTAATGATGTTATTATACACATGCTAGAACATATATACACTGCAATAGAGAAAAAAGAAGTCCCACTGGGGATCTTCATTGACTTACGTAAAGCTTTTGATACAGTTGACCATGACTTGCTCCACGTAAAATTGTCACACTATGGTATAAGAGGGCACTCCCTCAACTACCTCAAGTCATACCTCAGCAACAGAAGCCAATATGTGTACGCAAATGGGGCAAACACTTACAGTTGGTGTCCCACAGGGAAGTGTCCTTGGCCCTCTTCTCTTTCTCCTATACATAAATGACCTTCCAAATGCTTCGCAATTACTCAAACCCACACTATTTGCAGATGACACTACATACGTCTTCTCTCACCCGAGCCCAGTCACGCTAGCCAATACTGTAAATACCGAATTACAGAAAATATCTACCTGGATGAGGACTAACAAACTTACACTAAACATTGACAAAACCTACTTCATTCAGTTTGGTAACAGAGCTACAGATGTCCCTCTTAACATAATGATAAACGGATCACCTATCACAAAGCTAACAGAGGGAAAATTCTTAGGAATCCACCTTGATAATAGACTCAAATTTCATACACATATACAACAAATTTCTAAGAAAATTTCCAAGACTGTAGGCATACTATCGAAGATACGGTACTATGTTCCACAGCCAGCCCTCCTGGCCCTATATCACTCTCTTATTTACCCCTATCTCACCTATGGAATTTGTGCATGGGGCTCAACAACTAACCATCTCAGACCACTAATTACCCAACAAAAGGCTGCAGTTAGAATGATAACAAATTCTCACTACAGGCAGCACACTCCACCAATATTCAAAACACTCAACCTACTCACCATACAAAACATCCATGCTTATTACTGCACCTATTACATACATAGAACACTTAACTCTGATATTAACCCTCCCCTCAAACATCTCCTTGCCAACCTCAACAGAACACATGACCATAACACAAGGCACAGATCACTCTTTGATGTTCCTCGTGTCCATCTCACACTATGCAAAAACTCAATGCACATAAAAGGCCCTAAAATCTGGAATTCATTACCTGTAAATATAAAAGAAACACTACCTGTTTATAAATTCAAGTCTCTTCTCAAAGATCACTTACTCACCTAAAACCAAATAAATACTGAATAACTGAACCTTATAAATTGTATATCTTAAATGTTTCTCACAATTATATCACATAAAACCGAATCTAACTTTATTATTTTTTAAATACACTACCTAACAGAATACTTCATTCTACTGAATGTACAACAATGCATGCAACCATATGACCTGTCTTTGTAATACTCACTTGTGCTTTATAGTAATCTGTTTACATTAATGTTTTATCACTGATTTCATCATTGCTTAGTTAATCTTAAGTTAATTTTAAGCCAGCCCGTAATGCTATGCATAGTATAAATGGCTTTGGCATGCTGCTCTTATCTGTATTATTTGTACCTCTGTATGTGTGCTCAAATTGTTAATAAATAAATAAATAAATAAATAATAAATATCTTACATAAGGTTAGGAACTGGTTCAAGGGGTAAATAGAGCATGCTCAGCGCGAACGAAAAATTTTGTCGAAAAATTCACAAATTGAGTTAATCTTATAGAAAAATAGCTTAACTCTCTGGCAACACAATGGTACAAGAATCATTGTTCTACGACATTCCTACAAGGAATTATGGTCATTTAAAACACCTAGGGTGACGTCACCACCCGCAGCAGGTGTACTCACCTGTCGTCAATTTTCATTTTTTTTTCCGTTTTTTTTCGTGTATTTATTGTATTATTCTTTCTAAGATAATAATTGACGATTTAGCATCATAATACAGTGGGTGGGACTTATCCATAGACTTCCAGCCAACCAGGAACCTTCTGGCACCATTTTGCTGACGTCATGGAAAATTCCAGTCTCGGGGTGGCCGGTGGAATATGCTTCAATATAACGCTATTATAACTTCTACGGCTTATTTAGCTATCACAATTGATCTAATATGACATAATAAACAATATAAATAACAAAGAAATATGGTAAATACTCCAGAATGAATAATATATGGCATATACTTCCAGCGCTCCCTCTGGAATATAATATTTCCATAGTCAGGGATGAGCTTATTCTCCTTCTTTCACCTCCAGGGTCCTTATATTAAAGAAAACGAACATGGGTAACTATGATATACACTCGTAATGCTGAGAAAAATGCTATTTTCTCGAAAAAAAAAATCGGTGGTCCGGCTGTTTCGCGGATTATCTCGGAAGTAAGTTATTCACATATATAAGACAGTGTTTTCGTTAATAATAGCAGGAATGCAATGAAATTCACAGAGAACATAAAGGAAAGATTGTTTTACAAGCAAGCATTCGCCTTTTTGAGATATCATAATTTGTTTTTGATTTTTGTGAGGGCAAAAGTCAGATATTTGGCTGAAAGTCAAAACCATACAAACTTTATTTTTTTTAAGAATGAAGAAAAGATAAATTACAGTTCTGTTAATTGTGCTAAATACAGTTTAGCATTGTTTTATGCGTAGATAATGCCAAAACAGCTTCTCCAAGTCCCATTACGAAAATACTGTTCAATATGTATGATTATTAGTAAATAATTTTTTCTCAGTTGTTTTTTGAGCTATCTTATTGAAACTTTGTCACATTACTATTGAAAGGTGCTTCTTTACGTACAAAAAAAATGAAAGAAATCGAACGAAAAATAAAGAAGTTCAGGTGCTAGCGTAGGATATACCCCTCAAGGGTGTCCTCAGACGAGTGGGAGGGGGGGGGGTCGATGCTTAGAGTTTTGAGTCTTGAGATGAGAGATTGCTCGGATGTGGTACGACGTTGTTTCATATTTGGTACTTGACTATTTATATGTGTCATGGGGTATGCGGGAACATAGGGGTGCAATGCGCATCAGGGCACTGATGTGCCATGTTTATAGGACGAAATGCAGGAAGAGAGAGGTGTATGGGCAATGCTGGGAGGGGGCTTCTTTGTTTGGGTATAGGAATCTAACGATGGAAATGTTACAGGAGTAACGAGGTGTAGGTAGGTATAATCCCTCGGTGGAGCCAAGGGGTTGGTCTCCCGGGAGGGGGAGGGAGGAAGAGGTTTTTTTTTTTTTATATTTTATTTAAAACCAATACAGTTTAACAAAAATAAAGAAACAGTATGGATCTCAATCAAATTAACTGACAAACGGATTGCACCTATATGCTCGCAAGATATTGCTGCCAAACATACAACAAGAACTTACGGCAAGAACATAGCTAAAAAAAAAAAAAAAAAAAAAAAAAAATACATGTCACAGGGTCATGAATTGACATATATACACATTCATTGATGCAAAACCTTTCACATATATAAATTGTACACATAACATGACATCTGACAAAGGCTCAGTACACTTGAACATAAAATATACAGAGAAGTTATATCAGTTAAATCCCATCCTTCGCATTAATCAAAAAAACAAAACCTAACATCATAATCTTACTAGAACATCTACATACGTATCCCTAACAATACAGCTTTACATATACCAACATACGAATAAACAGAAAAAGAATACAGCTTAGAACACAAAAACTCATGCTCTATACTGTTACAATAAACTCATATACATAATCTCAGACACAAATGGACTACGTCACTAAACTGTCTAGATATGTCTGTATACCATACAGACTAAACTGTCTAGATATGTCTGTATACCATACAGACTAAACTGTCTAGATATGTC
This sequence comes from Cherax quadricarinatus, assembly GCF_038502225.1. Classification (NCBI taxonomy): domain Eukaryota; kingdom Metazoa; phylum Arthropoda; class Malacostraca; order Decapoda; family Parastacidae; genus Cherax; species Cherax quadricarinatus. Next base: position 46,321,148 of record NC_091303.1, on the reverse strand, counting down.
TGTATACCATACAGACTAAAACTAACATCAAGAACTTAGCATTGACACCAAACCGGTATCAGAGTACAGACCATAATTATAAACTATAAAAAGAATCGAATCATACATATATAAAGTATTACATAACATCTGACCCATGACAAAGGCTCAATACAATAGAAAGGACTATACACACACACACACACACACACACACACACACACACACACACACACACACACACACACACACACACACACACACACACACACACACACACACTTTCACAAAATCACATTAATCAGATGCACTGTATGCACAAAGCAAAACAGTATATAAGTATATCTCATCATGCAAAAACTCAGCACGTAACGTAAATACCAACTAAAACACACTTCATGTCGCAAAGAACTTATTACTCAAGAATCGTGTCATACAATACTGATACACATCAAAATTATACATAAAAAAATCTACTATATTATACCTACATTCTGAAAAGTGTTACATCTAACATAATGAGACCTTGAGCTCTACATCCACACTTGGCTGCCATAAAGTCTCAATGAAAACCAGGAAACCTTTCCAAACCCACATTCACAACACTCTCACGACCCCCCCCCCAAAGGAGGCGAGCCCGCTGTGACCCTCTGACTCCCTCCAACCTATAAACACCCCTTCACTCACTCATTATCAATCACAGATTTATGAGAATCCCTAACGTTAGCATTCTATACCCCTCTGAGAAAACCTGATCCCACCTCCTCCCATACAAATCTCTGTTACGACACATCGTACGATAGAGCGTTACCGCAAGCACCTTCCTTCTCTCCTCACTATCCCCTCTCCCCCTCATCACCCACGACATATATATATAATCTACCATGATATAATCTAAAGCTCTTATGACACCCTCGTCTAACCCACCCATATCTAGACTTAAAGCACGCAAAACCGACACCCCACGGCCCCCCACCCTCTGTACCAACCTACTTAACCAGCACCTGACCTCCTCTAGCCCTTCACAAAAGTAAACTACATGGAACTCTGTCTCATCCCCTCCACAGATACCACCCCCCCCCCCACCTGTCTGTTTCGTAGTATCTCACCAGACGGAAGGATCCCATGCAGAAAACGAAACATTACCTCACGCGCCCGAGGGTTTAACTTCATTTTACTAAATCTAAACCAAATACTCTTCCACGCATACATGGGGAACAAGCCCTCAACTGGGACAACGCACCTACCTACAAGTAACCTACACAAAACCCTTATACGAACCTTTCTCAGTTCCCTAACCAACATCACAGCCCTCAAAACGATTTCGCATTCCCTCAACTCCATTCCTCGATACCACATACCCAGCCTGTCGTGTATCCTTCCCAACTGCCCCGAGTTCACACCCTCACGCAACACTTCCCATTTAATAAACACACATTTAGCCCTCCGTCTCAAATCCATCAACCCCAACCCACCCTGACTTACAGGTAACATTACAACTTCCCTCCGTAACCAATCACAACGTGAACCCCACAAAAATTTGTACACCCGTCTTAGAATCCCCGCAATCGCTGTCCCTGTAATTGGAACACAGCTGCAACATGCCAAATCTTACTATACAATAAAATGTTTACGACTATCACTCGCTGTATAAGAGTTAGGTGCTGGGGTCTCAGAACACCTAGACGCCCCACGATCCTTTCCAATAATCTATCCGAGTTTTCCTCCCGCGCCGCAACCATGTCATCCTTATAAATAATACCACAAATCTTTAAAGACACCGCCCATTCTTTAACAACATTACATCTCCCCCCTACCTAGAAGATGTACAGAGAACTTTCACGGCGCGCATAACGGAGATAAAACACCTCAATTACTGGCAGCGCTTGAGGTTCCTAAACCTGTATTCCCTGGAACGCAGGAGGGAGAGATACATGATTATATACACCTGGAAAATCCTAGAGGGACTAGTACCGAACTTGCACACGAAAATCACTCACTACGAAAGCAAAAGACTTGGCAGACGATGCACCATCCCCCCAATGAAAAGCAGGGGTGTCACTAGCACGTTAAGAGACCATACAATAAGTGTCAGGGGCCCGAGACTGTTCAACTGCCTCCCAGCGCACATAAGGGGGATTACCAACAGACCCCTGGCAGTCTTCAAGCTGGCACTGGACAAGCACCTAAAGTCAGTTCCTGATCAGCCGGGCTGTGGCTCGTACGTTGGTTTGCGTGCAGCCAGCAGCAACAGCCTGGTTGATCAGGCTCTGATCCACCAGGAGGCCTGGTCACAGACCGGGCTGCGGGGGCGTTGACCCCCGGAACTCTCTCCAGGTAAACTCCAGGTAATACACCCCCACCCAAGAACCCAACCCCATGCACCTTGACTTCACACTATTTACCTGCATACCCGTGGCACTTCCAAATAATTGCACAACCTCGTCCAACGCTCCCATTGACATCCCTTCACGAATGAGAACAGTGGTGTCGTCAATATATCCAATTAAACCCGGCCAGGCCCTCCCACCCCCCACACTTCCCTCACTTGGCGTACATAAGCTACGGTCAACCATTCTATAAAAGGGGTCCTGGAAACACGCAAACAATATTTGGGACATGGGGCATCCCTGTCTAAGGCCTCTATTGCAATATCCCTCCCCATACACCCATTAATCTGTATCCTCATTTTCGCCCCCTTGTATAACGTATTTACCCACTCGACTATTTCCTCCCCAAAACCCTGTCTCCTAAGTATAACCTGCAAAGCTCCCCTTTCCACTCTATCATATGCTCCCTGCCAATCTAGAGCCAACAAAGCCGCCGCTCCACCCCCACCCTTAGCTTCCACAAAACTTCTCAGTATCCCATGTCCTTCAATCATCGACCTTCGACCTTCCCGGCAACCCAAACTGAGATTTTGACACGACCCTTCCCACAACACATTTGAACCTATTACCTAAAATTTTTGCGAACACCTTGTAGTCTGCACACATCAGTGATATGGCTTGGTACTCCCGAAGGGTGGGCTGCCCCTTGACCTTCGGGACCAACACTACAACTGCTGTTACCTGCTTCTCCCCCAACTTACCCTTCTCCTTCATACGATTAAATAACCTAACTATAAATCCCCTTATTAACGTCCAATATTGTAAATAAAATTCTACTGGGAGACCGTCAATACCCGGCGCTTTCCCCTTCCTCATTCCCCTTAACACATTCTCTATTTCCTCTGCCTTAATAGTCCCACCTAAAGCCTTTCTATCACTATTTCCTAAATTACACGTCACATACGTACACACCTTGTCCAACGCCACGTCACCCACCCCCCCGACTGCTCCAGTACTTCTCGTACCAAGCCTCCGCATACGCACACATCCCCTTCGTGGTTCGTATCTCCTGCCCTGCTCTATAATTCCCAACCATCTCCGTTACCTCTAAACATGGGATAGCTGTCACCGCCTGCCTTTGCTTTTGATGCCGCAAAACACACGCTGACGGCTTGTCACCCCAAAGCACTTCTTCCACCCCTGCCTGCACCCTTACAGCTTGAAACCTTTCATTTTGCAACACCCTCAACCTCCCCTTTATTTCAGCTATTTCATCCATAGGAAAATTATTCCAACCCACCTCTTAACCTATCCTCTAAATAGTTAGCCAGTCCATATTTTAAATTATTAATACGTTTTCCTTCTCTCACATCAAACTTTCTAATCCTTTCCTTTGCAACACTATCCCACCATGTCACAATGTCATCCACTCCCTGTTCTTCCACACTAAGCTCCCTCCATAGGACTGAAAACCCCTCCAACCCCTCCTCATCACCTAACACACTTATATTTAATTTCCAATAACTTCTATATATTTCCGCGAGTGTCCCCCACCCAACCTCCACCACCACTGCCCTATGATCTGACATTGTAGCCTCAACAGTACTGAAAGATTTCACATCCACTCCCTGAGAAAGGTACACTATCTAGTCTCGCAGCATATCCACTCCTAACAAACGTATATTCAGTCTCCCACACCGCCCCCCCAAAGGCATCACGTAACCTAACATCCCTTAATAAATCTCTAAGAGCCACAGACATATATCCAGCCCCTTTTGGGTCCACATCAGCCACCCTGATTACACTATTCCAGTCCCCACCAACTATTGCCACCTCTGGCAGTGCACTTAAGAAAAACACAAGATCCTCACACACAAAATCATTCTTTACCTTTATGTTATTTTCTGCTGGCGCATACACACTCACAAAAGACACACGCTTACCCATCCACCACCCATCCACACGCAACACCCTCCCTCCCCCTCCTCCCTCGCTTCTCTGCAAAACAAACGGGCTTGTCTCCCTTATTAAAATTCCCACACCACCTTTTAGACGGGGAGATGGCAGGGTAACTACTCGAAATCCTGCCACCTCCAACACCCTACCCTCTTTAAAATTGTGCTCCTACAGGAACACAACATCCACTCTAGATTTGTTCAGGAAATTACGAAACCAATCTCTCTTCATACTGCTACATAACCCATTAACATTTACAGACATACACCTAAGGCATATTAAAGTTTCCACCCCTGCTTTCTCTCATCACTCTTTACAACTCCAGAGCTTGAATTTAAGTTTGACACCTTCAGAGTGCTCTCTTTCCCTCCCCCCTTCTTCCAGTGCCTCCTATCATGGCTACCACCACCTACACCACTACCTTCACACTTCACCTCAGTCTGTTTCCCAAGCCTTTGTGCAGAATCTGACGTAGCCGCCCTCTTTCTCGTGACCGTCATGTTACACATATCTTGATCAGATGTTGCCTCTCGATGAACCTCCACCTCTACCTGAGAATGGTTTAATGATTCAATGGACGACTCCAAACCACCATCACGTCCCAAATTATCATGTCTCCGACTTTCTGGAAGCGACGGCTCTCCGATGACACCACGCTCAGATGTAACGTCCCTCTCTGGTGGTGACAAAGTCTTCAACACTTCCACCAATTCTTCCTCAATCTCGAGAACCTTCTCCTGTAATTGCTGCTCCTCCTTATCCACAGGAGACGATACCTGATCAGGCAGCTGGGGGAGGGACTCCATTATTATTATAATCAAAAAGAAGCGCTAAGCCACAAGGACTATACAGCGGGAGGGACTCCAACTCACCGCCAGTCCTGTGTGCCCGATCCACTATCTCGCTCCACAAAACACCACGCCCTCCATCCGATGTTTGTTTTTCACCTGCCACCTTTGAAGCAGGGGCTGCGACATCCACCACAGGTCCAGGCACACGTCTTCGCTTGTCACAGGTCGCCGCTATGTGATCATACTCACCACATAGGTGGCATGTACGTCGTTGTCCTGGGTACATTACCATTACCTGCGTCCTGAAATCTTGTAGATACACATAGGACGGTATTGGGTGCCTCAACGTCATTTTGAGGTTGAAAGAACCCTCTGGATAACCAGCATAGGTACCTGCCGCCCACATACCATGTTGAGCATAATGCACCGTCCCATATGTCTCAAAAACTTTCCTTATATCCGCCTCATCCACCTCAAAGGGAACGTTGCGTAACTTGATCCACGTATAATGCCGTGAAACATCTATCAATCTTACACTGACAGCTGGTGTGACACTAAGACTTACGTCCTGAAACCTGGTGACTAACGATTCATAAACCGTAGCTGATAGCATTTTGACGAATATTCTTTGGCTTCCGTTTAGTGCTACACCATACAAGTCACTATCTTGTATGCCATATGTCTCCCGGATGATCTTTGGCAATAAGACTTGCACAGAACTAGGCGTTATCGTTCCTTTAAGTAGCTCAATGCCTACAGTATTTATCCGGCGTCTCAGACTAACCGCCATCTTGAACAGTCACAGAGCACCTATGTTGTTAACAGAGGCATGACAGCACCACTTCACACCGCTGCAGCCAGGTAACTGACAAGGGAGCTCGCCTACAAACAGCAGAGGGGTGCAGAGCACAACCGCACTCTACCGTGGTCAGGCAGCGAATGGAAGAGTTAGGTTTCTTGGCGACTGGACTGTACGTGTTTTTTGGTGTGTATGGTGATCGAGGTGTAATGTAGGGAAAGGGAGGGGGACCTTTGTGTGGTCTGGGGTATAGTGTCTTGCTGGCGTGATTGAGAGTCAGTCTGAGAAAGGTGGGGGAGTGGTACTCAGAACCATGGTGTGGTTTTCTTATGCTGAGTCATGCTGAGCTCTTTTATTAATATCAATTGTAATGTTAGGATAGCAATTGGCATTTTTCACTATTGAAGAGTTGTAATTGTCATTCAATATATGTTCATAGGCTTTAAATTATGTTGGTTATTAGTTATAACTTAAATGAACAATGGCGAGTTATTGTATAATATGGTGAAATGGGGTTAAGGGGGGGTTAGTTATACTGCTTGAATTCTTACTGAATGTAATATTTCAGTGTGTATATTGTAATTAGCAGATGGGAAGGGGTAAGAGGATTGTTTTTACTTTGTATTACTAACACAGTTTTATATTGTTTTAATGGAATTATGTTTAATGGCATTATACATCTATCAGTCGCAGGAAGGGTATATATTTGACATATTACTGCATATTGCAATTTTTTGATTGCTGTCAAGGCTAACATAGTACAATCCTGTATGTAGCATTGTGCAATCTTGTATGTAGCATATGTGTTAAGGGATGAACTATACAGTTGATGTGGGATTTTTTGTGTAAGGGCAAAGTAAAACATGCAGTGTGTTTAGACAATGAAGAATTTATATTGTCTGGATGATCTGATACTGTATACTTTTATTTTTAATGTATTGTATATTCTAAATAAAAAAATAAAAAAAAACTTCAACAGATAGGAGTAGCGAGCGAGTATATGGTGACGATAATTTGATTGCCAGTCTGCTTGTTAAGGTAGGGTAAGTCTAGCTCCCACTATCCCCCCCCCCTGTGCTGCAGCCGCAGCAAGCAGCAACAAGGCTGCTCCTATATCTTGCCGTCCCCTGGGCCTATCCGAACTCCAGTGATGGCGAAATTTGCAAGTACTGCTGCAACAACATGCAAGTTAACTATAGTTACATAAAAACTGACGGTGACGACAACGAAATGGACTAAATATGACAGAAGAGGGACCGGCATTCAAGTACCAGACCTGCTGCCAGACGTGAACCAGACACAAGACGTTTTCCACTAAATGAAATAACTGACCTCCATATCAACTGCACCAGTGTTTAACGGGAAGACAACATGGCAGAAATCCTGATCAACTAAATCTCCAAGGAAATGCCAGGTCTGTAGGACTTTTTTCGTCAGTGCCAAACGAGGGAAAGATTTGAGCCTTTAAACATGGCTGACCGGCATTCAAACAGCAGCTACTGCCAGACGTACAACTAGCGAAGTGAAATTCTCATCTTTACTGACGTTCATCTGTTGACAGTAGCATCATATCTGTACCACCATCATATCACCTGTACCAGTGCTAACGAGAGGGAAACACAGGAGACATCGTCAAATCAACAGTACAAAACTCCAAGGTTATAGGACGGATATCCCTCAGTGCCAGTCGTGGGAAAGAAGTGAATAGTTAAATAGTCAAGGTTAATATTTTAGTAGCTGACCTATATTCAGCTGACCAGTGTACAGTGAGAGAATCATAGCAGAAAAAGCCAAATATATCTATAATCTCAAGGAAAGTCAGGTGGTGTTACTCCCCTCAGTGTTTTAAAAATGGCTGAGTCAGCAAAACAGGTCAGGAGACAACAACACGACACAACCCCCGATAAATGGAATTGAGGGGGATTTGGAAGGATAAAACCATTGATTAAACCTTTCTGGTCTACCAGAATGGAAAGGAGTTAGAAGTTAATTGGTGAAGCCAGACTGTGAAGTGAGGTGGGTAGGGGAGGGTGAATAAGGGGTTAAATGTAAGGGTGTTGTGAAGTTAAGGGAAAAGTGAGCAGTGAAGAGGGTTTTGAAGAGGTTAACTGTAAGGGTTTTGTGAAGTTAAGGGAAAAGTGAGCAGTGAAGAGGGTTTTGAAGAGGAAATTTTACTAGTAATTCAGTGTAATTAAAGCAGATACTAAGTGTACTAGGGACTGGAAAAGATAAATAAATATTGTATATGAGTAAAAGAGCGAAGAGTGAAAATGGCAGGCATTAGAGGGGTACAGGCTGCCATAATTATATTTATATTTCTTCTTCAATTCCATGAAGAAAGAAATCAGTCATGGGGGTTGGAAAAGGTGAATGGAGTAACAGCGCCCTGGACAGCAAAAGCCCAACAGTTGCCATCCTACCAAAAAAGTAAACCTCACTATCGCCGCAAGGTATGGCAACACCGCATACCCAAACAAAAACAATGGCACACAGCTCTTATTGTAGTGCTCTTAAGTGGTGATATCCAAATTAATCCAGGACCTCAAACTATTGTGCAGAGGCAAAACAGACAGATAAATGACGGCAATAATGACGGTCTAGTAGCTAGGGATGATAACCTTAACTCCATATGTAATGCATATATAGGTCAATGTGAGACAATACAGCCATTATTATCTCAAACACTACCAAACAGATGCATACACTGTACTAAAGTACGCATGAAAAACAGAAAAGGCACCTTATATAAAATGTGTAAGGGGTGGGTGCATGATGGATGTATGTACAATTATAGCAACGGTGCCAGAATTCATTTTGTGTGTAACAAATGCACTTTGGCACAGTTACCCTTTAGCAGTAATGACATTGATTTACCTAATTTTAATACAAATGACCCATTGCCATATATTGATGATTATGATTGTTTTATGAAAACAGGCCTTCACTTTATTCATGTCAATGCAAGATCACTTCTTCCTAAATTGGCAGAGATTAGGATTTTAGCTAACAAAATTAGGGCGGCAGTTATAACCATCTCTGAATCTTGGTTGGATGATACGGTGACTGACGACGAGGTCAAAATAGAAGGTTACAATATAAAACGCTTAGATAGGAACAGAAAGGGCGGTGAAGTATGTGCCTACATTAGAAATGACTTAGCTTACAACCCAAGACCTGATTTAAATAACAATAAACTGGAGATTCTATGGTTTGAAGTGCTGCTTCCCAAGACCAAACCCATCTTAGTAGGAACTAGTTACCGCCCTCCTACCCAGGACCAGTTCTTAGAAGACTTTTCCAGAGTCTTGTCCGGAGTTGAAAGCAGTTTCGAAACAATAATACTGGGCGACTTCAATATCTGTTTTCAGCAACAAAATAACGGGCTATGCAAAAGGTATAAGCAAATTCTAGGATTAAATAGCTACACCCAACTAATTAATAAACCAACCCGGATCACACAGTTCTCAGCCACCCTAATTGACCACATACTTTGCAACCGCGCTGAGAACATTAGTCAGTCAGGCGTCATTACCACAGGTCTTAGTGATCATTTCATCATTTACTGCACCAGGAAAATCACTAGGGATAGGATAGGCCTACACAGGACAATAAAAATGAGGTCAACTAGAAACTACAGTAAAGAAACACTGGTAAATAGGCTACACAATTGTGACTGGACAGAGATAACAAGTTGCACGGACGTAAACGATGCCTGGGAAAAATTCAAAACAATGTTCACTACCATTCTTAATAATATTGCACCAGTTAAAGAGGTTAGGATTAAACGAAGAACTGAACCCTGGATGACTACTGAGATATTAGATAATATGAAATTCAGAGACCAGCTGCTAAAAAGATTTAAAGCAAACAGACAGGATATTGCAGCACTAAATGAATTCCAAAGGGTGAGGAACAGAGTACAGAGGCTTATAAAAGGAGCAAAGGCAAAGCACTATTGCTCAAAAATTGAAGAATATAAGCATAACCCCAGAAAGCTCTGGCAACAACTAAAACAGTTGGGGTATAGCCATAAGCCAGTAGATAGGTCTAACATAGTACTCACTATCGATAATGAGGTATGCCACGAAACATCTAAGGTGGCAAATTGCTTTAATTCCTACTACACATCTGTTGCATCAACACTAGTAAGTAAACTACCAGCTGCATCAAATACCTTTAACACAGACTCTGATAAGTTTCAAACATACTATACCAATAAAGGGGTAACCCCAAACAGTTGTCAACTAGTAAGTGTATCTCATGACTTCATTCAAAAAGAACTAAGCAGGTTAAACCCAACTAAGAGCACAGGCCCTGATAACATCCCGTCTAAGTTCCTAAAAGATAGTGCTTTTGAACTGTCAATCCCTATTGCTCACATAATAAATCTATCAATCACCACTAATACCGTACCGGAGGGGTTCAAGGAGGCCAGAGTTACTCCTATCTTCAAGAAAAATAATAGGTCTGATGTAAGCAACTATAGACCTGTTAGTATACTCAGTATAATATCTAAAATTCTGGAGAGGGCGGTGTATTCTCAAGTAGTTAAGTACCTTAATGACAACAGCATTCTCCATAGCTATCAATCGGGCTTTAGAAGATCATACTCAACCGATACCTCCCTTATTAATCTGATGGATTACCTGAGAACTGAAATGTCAAAAGGGAACCTCATAGGTATGGTAACCTTAGACCTGCAAAAGGCCTTCGATACTGTCAACCACAATATATTATGTAAGAAACTTCAAGCTATCGGTATAGGTTCTGTAGACTGGTTTAAGTCCTACCTTAGCAACAGGAGACAAATAGTCAAAATCAACAAAACGGAATCAGAACCCCTGCCGATAACATGTGGAGTTCCCCAAGGTAGTATTCTGGGTCCCTTACTATTCTTATGTTATGTCAATGATATGCCTATCAGTGTCAAGTGCAAACTCCTACTGTATGCAGATGACAGTGCTCTGTTAGTGACAGGTAAAGACCCACAAGATATTGCTAATGTTTTAACACTGGAACTGGAGTCCTGCAGCAAATGGTTAGTAGACAACAAACTATCATTACACCTAGGGAAAACTGAAGCCATTCTCTTTGGAACGAAACATAAACTGAGAAGGGTAAATAATTTTAATGTTCAGTGTAATGGGGAGTCCATCACTTTGGTTTCATCAGTTAAATATCTGGGAATCCCCTTTGACCCATGCATGTCAGGAGAATTGATAGGGAACAGTGTAGTAAAGAAAGCGAATGCCAGGCTGAAATTCCTGTATAGACAAGCACAGTGTCTACCTACTGAGGCTCGCAGGACCCTATGTCTAGCCCTTATACAATGCCATATGGATTACGCTTGCTCTTCTTGGTACTCTGCCTTGACAAAAAAACTGAAAGATAGACTGCAAATCACCCAGAACAAAATCGTAAGATTCATCCTGGGGCTGGGACCAAGAGAACATGTAGGCCAGGATGAATTACAGCAGTTGGATATGCTGAATGTTGAAGACAGAGTAAAACAACTGAAGCTAAATCATGTTTATAAAATTGCTCACGAACAGTGTCCAGAATATCTTGCTGTCAATTTTGTCAAGGTTGGGAACCAAAGCAATCATAGTACTAGGGGGAGAGAGCACAACTTTGTAGTACCCACAGTCAGTGGCCAGGCTTCAAACACCTTTTATTGTACAGCAATAAAGGAATGGAACAGACTACCCACAAATGTCAAGGCCAGTCATAGCTTGAACCAGTTCAAGAAGACTGCCAAAAAGTGTCTGATGAATGAAGCAACAGAAAGGGAGGGGAATGATTTTCTATTTTTTAGCTAAAATACGTGTAAATTTTACCTTATCCCTAGTAATGACCCTCGTATTGTAGATAGTCGTAATGACCCTCGGGTAGTAGATAGTCTTAATGACCCTCGTGTAGTAGATAGTCTTAATGACCCTCGTGTAGTAGATAGTCTTTTTAGTATGATAATAAGATGTTATCTTCATTGTAGAATAATAAGAAAATATTATAACCTTTATATTATAATAATAAGGTAAAAGGACCCCAATGGAAATAAGTCACTCTGTCTGACTTTTTTGGGTTATCCTAGGTTCTCTACACATATGCTGCTATGTATGATAATTCTATGTAACTGTATTGTGTATACCTGAATAAATTTACTTACTTACTTACTCTTTCTCCACCCGGAAAGGTGACATATGGGGCTCTGACCAAATGCACAATCACTTGACTCACAGCTCCCAGCACAACTGTGAGTACAAGCCTCTGCTCCTGTTTTTAATGGATATATTGGTTAAAAGTGAATGACGTAGTTCATTTTGCCTTGATTTCCAAGGTTTGCATTTCAATCTTCACCACTCTTTTAAATGCTTTACTTATCATGGAGAGTGATTTCTTAAGCAGTGTGCAATTTTGTCTCTTTCTAGCTTGGAATGTCACCTTGGGTCATCTGGCAACCAAAGAAATAGTGTTGAAGAAAACGAACGAACACGAGTTCTGGGACGTCACTTTTTATCTATGTACATGATAAGTGTAGCCAACCCCAGGTAACTACCCCTCATCTTTGCAGTGGTGAAAGACCTGCGTTCCTATCATCTTGACGGATTATTCAAGGCAAGAGACTTTGTGACGAACTAGTCGTTGGGTTGTCACTCAACAGCTGTGACCCGTCCCCCCTACATCAGCAACGGCTACAATTTCTACAATACGAAACTGTACATATTAGCGTTGAATTCAGATATTATTTTTATATTTCATTTTTCATTTTGCTTTCAAGTAGGATAAAGGTTCATATTTAAATGTTTTATATTCTCAATTCTAACAATATTGTGTTAATATTAGGTTATTTTTCTTTTTTCTATTCACTAATTTTCCTAAGGAGGAGCCAGCCTTGATAAGACCAACTGAAAGTCTTACAGGGCTGAGTAAGCCTTCACAAGGATATTTTAACTTCCTCGTATGAATATGTTCTGTATTCTCTCTGACTCTTCCAAGCTCACTATACATATATAATCAAACAAGTACTTGAGCTAAATATTTCCACCCCCGTGGCTTGTCTCTCATTGTTAAAATCGTCTGTCTGCCTGTCAAGACACAACACAAAGTTCATGTCACCTTATTCACTCAGTCATCTGTCCTACAAAGATCACGCACCCAACAGAGCTAGGTGTTGTTCGTGATTCGAGGACACTCGTGGCAATGGTATGCTCAAGGATTAATTTCACCTTCCTCTAGACCAGTGGTTCCCAACCTTTTCTTACTCCCGGACCCCTATAAAATTTTTGCTCTAACCTCGCACCCCCCCCCCCCTACAACTTAAACTTTGAACACTAAAATGGTATAAAATACCGACAGGTTGTTAGGTAAGACACATATGCAACAGTTAGGTATCTTTATTATGAAACGTTTCGCCTACACAGTAGGCTTCTTCAGTCAAGTACAGAAAAGTTGATAGAAGCAGAAGATACTTGAAGACGATGTAATCAGTCCATCACCCTTAAAGTTTTGAGGTGGTCAGTCCCTCAGTCTGGAGAAGAGCATTGTTCCATAGTATGAAACAATATGGAGATGAAGTGACAGGATGGAGCTTTTTATAGCGCCAAGAGGTGAGACGTAGGCCACTAGGAGAGGTAAGAACTCAGATGTTGAGAGGTCAGGTCCCTCTCAAATCCAGCCGCTCTCACTAGTGGAAGTTGTCGAAGTTGATTGCAGGTCTGTACCAAGATACCCTTGTGTTGCAGTGTCTGACAGATTGAACATTAAAATGGTATAAAATACCGACAGGTTGTTAGGTAAGACACATATGCAACTGTTGCATATGTGTCTTACCTAACCTAATTGACAAAATCCTGATTCACATAAAATGTCTCAAATGGAATGAGCAGAGTTAGTGCAGTTTCACAAAGTCTTGGAAATAGAACCATAGCCGAGCACTAATACTCTTCCAAAGTTTTACTCTCAAATTACATTTCAAGAGCACGATTTGAACGCAAATCTGTAAGATCTTCTTTCAGCTCTCCATCATCAAGTGATGGACGCTTCTCGCACCCCCTGGAATGATGTCTCGCACCCCCAGGGGGTGCGAGCACCCCAGGTTGGGAACCCCTGCTCTAGAATGTACTTGTAGGTTTGTAATAATACAATTTTTTTTGTAAGCGGAAATAGTGAGTAATAAATTTTTGATGTGGTTCCTCACTTCATTAAGGAATCAGGCAAGAGTTCCACTTCACCTAGAGAGAGTGGAAGAGCTCCCACTTTACCTACAAAGAGTGGTAAACTTTTCACTTTAGCTACGAAGAGTGGTAGAACCTCCATTGCTCGGCAACTGCAAGCTTCTCATCGACAAGGCTCACCTGTTCCCAGTTCTTCCCACCGATCTAATCCAGGCCTGGTCACAGACCGGGCCGCGGGGGCGTTGACCCCCGGAACTCTCTCCAGGTAAACTCCAGGTAAACATTTAGAGCCCATCCTGAAACGTCTAATACATTGGATTCTCTGGACAATGTCATCGATGTGAATCATCTTGTGTGGATTCATCACAGCATCTGGTTGTGTCTCACCCCGCCAAATGCCCGTGGGTATCTCGACCCGGCACAACTGAGGGAAAGTCCCCTGAGACCTGGGGGGCAGTTAAACACGTCTTTGCTTAATCTCAATTAAGTCCGAGACAGGAATGCCCATGTCCTCAAAGCCGAGCCTCCTCTATCTTCATGCACGAGAAAAGAATAGTGCAGTGTGGTCGTGAAATTTTAATGCTGCAAAATGTTAAATATGTGCGTGTGTGTTTATGTATGCATGTACGTATGAATATGTTTGAGAATGCATGCATAAGGATGTGTTGGCGTGTATATGTATGTGTGTACATGTTATGCTTCTGTATGTGCAAATGGATGTGAGCGTATGTATGCAAATACATATTTGAGTATGTGAATATGACTGTGTGTGTGTATAAGTGTGTGCGTATGTATGTGCGTGAATGTATGATTGATTACCTATGTATGCATATATGAAAAAAAAGACTTGAGGTGAAGCCAGTTAAACACTTAACGTACCCACAACCCAACACTTTCTACCTCACTACACTCACTGGAAATAATGAGCGTGGTCATAATATTGCACTGTAGCAAAATGATTCATATACGAAACATAGCTACAGATATGCTTCCAGGAGTAATATAAGCAATTTATGTGTCCAACATCGTTGTAAACAAAGTGACGTCATGATTTCTTCTATTTCTGGTGTTTGTCTTAGTTTTTTCCTAGGATGGCTTTGTACTAGGGTGTTGGAGATTCTTCTGTATCCCGAAGAGGCATCAAAGTGAGGACAGAGATCCTTTATGGCTCACATAGTGAATAAATAATCTGAATTATTGGGAAGTCCAAATCCAAAATCTGCACACTACCATAACGTAATGAAGAGGAAGACTTGAGAGAAAGTGTAAAATAAAGCCAGAGGGCAGGAGCACCGCGGCCATAAAACACTGCTTCGTATCGTGGGAAGCCACAATTCAACCTGCTACCACCAGAAATCAGAAATATTGCTGAAACAATTGAAGAAATTGATGAATGAGACCTATGCAACTTCTGGGTATCTTTATTGAGGAAACTTTTCTGCAACTAGCGACTCTATCAGTCCAATACAGAGATGAACAGTGGAAGATGAGTTTGAGGTAGTCATTCCCTCAGCCTGTCACAAAACATCACTGGTAGTGGAAAGTGTCACAACACAACACTGGTGGTGGGAAGTGTCACAAGACATCACTGGTCGTGGTGTCACAAGACATCACTGGTGGTGGTAAGTATCACAATACATTACTGGTGGTGGTAAGTGTCAAAAAGACATCACTAATGGTGGTAAGTGTCACAAGACAACACTGGTGGTGGTAAGTGTCACAAGACAACACTGGTGGTGGTAAGTGTCACAAGACAACACTGGTAGTGGTAAGTGTCACAAGACAACACTGGTGGTGGTAAGTGTCACAAGACAACACTGGTGGTGGTAAGTGTCACAAGACAACACTGGTAGTGGTAAGTATCACAAGACAACACTGGTAGTGGCAAGTGTCACAAGACAATACTGGTGGTGGTAAGTGTCACAAGACAACACTGGTGGTGGTTAGTGTCACAAGACAACACTGGTGGTGGTAAGTGCCACAAGACAACACTGGTGGTGGTGTAACAAGACAACACTGGTGGTGGTGACACAAGACAACACTGGTGGTGGTAAGTGTCAGAAGACAACTCTGGTGGTGATGTCACAAGTCAACACTGATGGTGGTAAGTGTCACAAGACAACCCTGGTGGTGTTAAGTGTCACAAGACAACACTGGTGGTGGTGAGTGCTACAAGACATCACTGGTGGTGGTAAGTGTCACAAGACATCACTGGTGGTGGTAAGTGCCACAAGACATCACTAGTCGTGGTAAGGGTCACAATACATCACTGGTGGTGGTAAATGTCATATTACTGATGGTGGTAAGCGCCACAAGACATCACTAGTAGTGGTAAGTGTCACAAGACAACACTGGTGGTGGTAAGTGTCACAAGACATCACTGGTGGTGGTAAGTGCCACAAGACATCACTTGTGGTGGTAAGTGTCACAAGACATTATTGGTGGTGGTAAGTGTCACAAAATATCACTGGTCGTGGTAAGTGTTACAAGACAACACTGGTATTGGTAAGTGTCACAAGACATCGCTGGTCGTGGGAAGTGTCACAAGACATCACTGGTGATGGTAAGTGTCAGAAGACAACACAGGTGGTGGTAAGTGTCACAAAATATCACTGGTCGTGGTAAGTGTTACAAGACAACACTGGTAGTGGTAAGTGTCACAAGACATCGCTGGTCGTGGGAAGTGTCACAAGACATCACTGGTGATGGTAAGTGTCACAAGACAACACAGGTGGTGGTAAGTGTCACAAGACATCACTGGTGGTAGTAAGTGTCACAAGACCACACTGGTGATGGTAAGTGTCAGAAGACAACACAGGTGGTGGTAAGTGTCACAAGACAACACATGTGGTGGTAAGTGTCACAAGACATCACTGGTCGAAGTAAGTGTCACAAGACAACACTGGTGGTGGTAAGTGTCACAAGACAACACTGGTGGTGGTAAGTGTCACAAGACATCACTGGTCGTGGTAAGTGTCACAAGACATCACTGGTGGTGGTAAGTGTCACAAGACATCACTGGTCGTGGTGTCACAAGACATCACTGGTCGTGGTAAGTGTCACAAGACATCACTGGTGGTGGTAAGCATCACAAGACATCACTGGTGGTGGTAAGTGTCAAAATGACATCACTAGTGGTGGTAAGTGTCACAAGACAACACTGGTGGTGGTAAATGTCACAAGACAACACTGGTGGTGGTAAGTGTTACAAGACAACACTGGTAGTGGTAAGTATCACAAGACAACACTGGTAGTGGCAAGTGTCACAAGACAATACTGGTGGTGGTAAGTGTCAAAAGACAACACTGGTGGTGGTTAGTGTCACAAGACAACACTGGTGGTGGTGTCACAAGACAACACTGGTGGTGGTGTAACAAGACAACACTGGTGGTGGTGACACAAGACAACACTGGTGGTGGTAAGGGTCACAAGACAACACTGGTGGTGATGTCACAAGACAACACTTGTGGTGGTGTCAAAAGACGACACTGGTGGTGTTAAGTGTCACAAGACAACACTGGTGGTGGTAAGTGTTACAAGACATCACTGGTGGTCGTAAGTGTCACAAGACAACACTGTTGGTGGTGTCACAAGACATCACTGGTGGTGGTAAGTGCCACAAGACATCTCTTGTGGTGGTAAGTGTCACAAGACATTATTGGTGGTGGTAAGTGTCACAAAATATCACTGGTCGTGGTAAGTGTTACAAGCATTGATCCTGATACCAACCTTTTATTTAATGACTTAAATGATTCAAACAGTTACTGTAATTACTACACAGCAGAACAATCAAAGGCACTTCTCAGAGCCAACAACAACTTAACTATCTTTAACTACAATATCAGATCTTTAAGCAAGCATTATGATGACCTCCTAGCATTACTAAATTCCTTGCATGCCAATATGTCCATCATTACACTAACTGAAACCTGGCTAAAGCCTGATACTACAGATGTCTATGTCATTCCTTGTTACACAGCCATACACAACTGTAGGCCAGACCAACAAGGGGGTGGCACAGCCATATACTACTCAGACCAACTAGAATGTATCACTAATACTTGCACAAGGGATGAACATGGGGAATATATAATAGCTAAATTCAAATCCAAATACCTACAAAAACCTCTCACAGTGATAAACATCTACAGAATTCCACAATCAAACATTAGCCAATTTAGTCAAAACCTAGGAAGTATGATAACTGATGCACGCATGAACAAAGATCACTTACTACTCTCAGGTGACTTCAATATAAATCTCCTGCAAGACCAGGACCCACACGTTACTGAATTCACAAACACAATGAGTAACTGCATGTTGCTACCAACAGTAACAAAACCTACAAGAGTTACAGAGACTAGTGTTTCCCTACTTGACCACATCTGGACCAACACCATATCCCCTTTAAAATCAGGCATAATTACAGATAATACCACAGACCACTACCCTACTTTCCTCATAACAACTCTTGGTAAACTACCCCAAGACACTACTAAAGTCACCTTCAGACTTCACAATGAGGCAGCCATTAATAACTTCACAACAGCAGTAACAAACATTGACTGGCACACTGAGCTAGAAATCTATACAGATATTGAAGAATGTTTTAATAATTTTCTAAAAAAGACCCAATACCTTTATAACAAGCACTGCCCTAAAAAAAACTAAACAGATGACAGCTAAGAGACTGAACAGTCCCTGGCTAACACCCAGCATTCTCAAATCCATAAATACAAAACACCGATATGAAAAACAGTACAGAATGGGTCACATAACCAGAGACCAAACAAAACGTTACTCGTCAATCCTAACCAGCCTGATAAGAAGGGCAAAAAAATTGTATTATGAGAACAGATTATCCAACTTACGAGGTGATATAAAAAAGACCTGGAAGACCCTATCAGAAATTCTGGGAACAAAAAAGATATCACGACATACCGAAATAAAATTAGCAAAATCAGATGAACCCCAACTCCCACCAACAGAAACAGCAAACAGACTCAATGATTTCTTCTCCACTATAGGTCAAAACCTTGCCAATAATATCCCAAGCTCAGATACCCCACCAAATGACTACCTCACTGGCACTACCCGAACACACTGTTCCTAGCTCCGACTAACCCATACGAAGTCTCCCTTATTATCAACGCACTGAAAAACAAGGCAGGAGATTTAAATACCTTACCACCCTTTATATACAAAAAAGCGTCACAAGTACTATCACCAATCATTGCAACACTCTTTAACAAATCCATTGAATCCTCCACCTTCCCTACAGTTCTCAAAATAGCAAGGGTCACCCCGATCCATAAAGGAGGTGACCAAACAGAGTTGAATAACTATAGGCCAATATCCAATTTACACCCTCTCTCAAAAATCTTCGAAAAATTAATTCATAAACGAATCTACTCCTACCTCATCTCCCATAACATTCTCAACCCCTGCCAATTTGGATTCAGGCCTAATAAAAATACTAATGATGCTATTATACACATGCAAGAACATATATACACTGCAATAGAGAAAAAAGAAGTCTCTCTGGGGATCTTCATTGACTTACGTAAAGCTTTTGATACAGTTGACCATGACTTGCTCCACGTAAAATTGTCACACTATGGTATTAGAGGGCACTCCCTCAACTACTTCAAGTCTTACCTCAGCAACAGAAGCCAATATGTGTACGCAAATGGGGCAAGCTCTTCCGCACAACCAATTACAGTTGGTGTCCCACAGGGAAGTGTCCTTGGCCCTCTTCTCTTTCTCCTATACATAAATGACCTACCAAATGTTTCGCAATTACTCAAACCCACACTTTTTGCAGATGACACCACATACGTCTTCTCTCACCCGAGCCCAGTCACGCTAGCCAATACTGTAAACACCGAATTACAGAAAATATCTACCTGGATGAGGACTAACAAACTTACACTAAACATTGACAAAACCTACTTCATTCAGTTTGGTAGCAGAGGTACAGATGTACCTCTTAACATAACGATAAACGGATCACCTATCACAAAGCTAACAGAGGGAAAATTCTTAGGAATCCACCTCGATAATAGACTCAAATTTCATACACATATACAACAAATTTCTAAGAAAATTTCCAAGACTGTAGGCATACTATCGAAGATACGGTACTATGTTCCACAGTCAGCCCTCCTGGCCCTCTATCACTCTCTTATTTACCCCTATCTTACCTATGGAATTTGTGCATGGGGCTCAACAACTAACCATCTCAGACCACTAATTACCCAACAAAAGGCTGCAGTTAGAATGATAACAAATTCTCACTACAGGCAGCACACTCCACCAATATTCAAAACACTCAACCTACTCACCATACAAAACATCCATACTTATTATTGCACTTATTACATACATAGAACACTTAACTCTGATATTAACCCTCCCCTCAAACATCTCCTTGCCAACCTTAACAGAACACATGACCATAATACAAGGCACAGATCACTCTTTGATGTTCCTCGTGTCCATCTCACGCTATGCAAAAACTCAATGCACATAAAAGGCCCTAAAATCTGGAATTCATTACCTGTAAATATAAAAGAAACACTACCTGTTTATAAATTCAAGTCTCTTCTCAAAGTTCACTTGTCCTGGTAGTCAGTAAATGGGGGGCTGATAGTGCTGTCCTGGGAGACAGTAATGGTGAAGCTGGAGATTTTGTCCATGTAGTCGGGAATTATACGCAGGAAGGAATACATATAAATGACCTCATAGGGGACAGGAGCCATAGTAGGGAAACAAGTGTAGTCAAAGATAAGATAAAACCAATATTGCAAACTAGAAATACCGCAGGAAATAGCAAACAAGAGGACTCCACTAGCAATAGTGAGGATATATTACCAAAAACAACTGGTGGGAGCTCCATTGTTGGTGCTAGGGAGGATAGAAGTAAGACAGGGAAACATGCACCAACAGGGAATACAGTCATAGAAACCCAAGGCAAACGGAAACCAAGCCTGTGCACATACTATGCACTCGGTATCTGCTGGCATGGGAAATCTGGAAAAACAGATGGGACGTGCAACTATGACCACCCTAGAAAATGCCATGCCCATATGACAACAGGAAAATGCAAACTCCCTTCCTGTAAGCTTTTTCACCCTGAACTGTGTACCTCTTCAGTACAGGAAAGACTGTGCTATAACTTAAATTGCCAGGCATACCATATAAAGGGGACAAAAAGATACAAAACATCCAGGCCATGGGAAAACCTGGGTAGCCACAGCCACTCAAGAGGGAGAGGTTTTTTAGTGCCAGGAAGGAAAAAAAACTGGCAGGAAATGGCAGAAATCGTACACCAAATCCAGTCATTCCTGGAGTGGAACCACAGTCGATGGCCTCCACTCCAAACCAACAGATACAGATACTAATGCCGGAAAAAAAATCCCCCCCAGTACCAATAGTACCACCAGTCCGATAACATTCTTCTTAGCAAATATACAGGGTCTAAAGCCAGCAACAAACAACAAAATACCTTTCATCCGTGGACTGCTTGCAGAGGCAAAGGCAATGTTCGCGGCTTTCACTGAGACCCACATAAAGGATCACTTGGACAACGAAATATGGATCCCAGGTTACAACCTATACAGATGTGACAGAGTGAACAGGCAAAAGGGGGGGGTTGGCCTGTACATTGAAGAGTCACTTGTTTGCACAGAACTGCTAAATGCCTCAAATGATGTAGTGGAAGTTTTAGCAGTAAAGGTCGAGAACCAAAATCTAGTCACTAGAGGAGATATAAAAAAGACCTGGAAAACACTCTCTCAGATTCTAGGGACCCACAAACTGAGAAAAACCAAGAATATTGTCCTAACTAAACCTAATGAAACACCACTACATCCCACTGACACAGCTAACAAGATAAACGACTTCTTCTCAAACATAGGATCTAATCTCGCCAGTAAAATCCCACATACCAATGCCCATGCCGGGGACTACCTAGATGGAAATTTCCCTAATTCCTTCTATCTTGCACCAACTGAGCCCACGGAAGTCATTGAGATCATAAAGTCACTTAAAAATAACTTGGGGAATCTGTCCCATGTCCCACCATTACTGTACAAGCGAGCGGCCCATGTCCTTTCGCATGCTATTTCATTACTTTTTAACAAGTCAATAGAGACTAGCACCTTCCCGAAACTACTCAAGATGGCAAGGGTTACACCAATACATAAAGGTGGTGACCCTACAGACTTAAACAACTATAGGCCAATATCTAACTTACCATTGCTATCCAAAATCTTTGAGAAACTTGTGCACAGGAGACTGTATTCATTTATAACGGCTCAAAACATACTCAACCCCTGCCAGTTTGGATTCAGGAAAAATAAAAGCACTAATGATGCAATCATAAAAATGCTAGATCTGCTTTACACAGCACTGGAAAATAAGGAATATCCACTAGGAATTTTTATTGACCTAAGAAAAGCTTTTGACACTGTAAACCACGAAATCCTACTCCACAAACTTGACCACTACGGTATAAGAGGCCATGCGCTTGCTTATTTCAAATCTTACATTACTAATAGGTATCAGTACGTCACCATTAAAGACACAGCATCAGCAACACGGCCACTTGATACTGGAGTTCCGCAGGGAAGTGTCCTTGGTCCCCTGCTCTTCCTCATATACATCAATGACCTACCAAACGTATCCCAACACCTAAAACCCATTCTCTTTGCTGATGACACGACTTATGTCATCTCTCACCCTAATCTTGCCACCCTTAACACCATTGTGAATGAGGAGCTGACTAAAATATCGACTTGGATGACAGCCAACAAACTTACGCTTAACACTGACAAAACTTACTATATTATGTTTGGTAGCAGAGCAGGAGATGCACAAATTAACATTAAGATTGACAACACTCTAATTACCAGAAATAATGGGGGAAAATTCTTAGGCTTATACCTTGACAACAACCTGAATTTCAGCACCCATATCCAGCATATAGCCAAAAAAGTATCCAAAACGGTTGGGATCCTCTCCAAGATACGATACTACGTGCCGCAAAATGCCCTTCTCACACTATACCACTCACTTATTTATCCATACCTCACCTATGCTATTTGTGCTTGGGGATCAACTGCAGCAACACACCTAAAGCCAATAATAACCCAACAAAAAGCTGCAGTAAGAATAATCACTAAATCCCATCCCTGGCAGCACACCCCCCCACTCTTCAAAGATCTAAACTTACTCCCAGTTCAGTACATCCACACTTACTACTGTGCAATCTATATCTACAGGGCCTTAAACTCTAATATCAACCTTGACCTTAAACGCTTTCTTGATAGTTGTGACAGAACCCACAGGCATAACACCAGAAACAAACATCTCTACGACATTCCCCGTGTCTGACTAAACCTTTACAAAAATTCAATGTATGTCAAAGGCCCTAAAATCTGGAATACTCTACCTGAGAACTCTAGAACTGCAGACACATTCATCACCTTCAAAACTACCATTAGAAAACATCTTATCTCCCTGATACACCCCGTCAACTAACTTCACGAATACCACCTGGTGGTTCACACTTACACTCGCACACTCATTTGACCATAAACAGAAATATTAATCTCAGTCTTAATATAATGAATCCTGTGATACTCCAATACTGAAACTATATACTGTGCCAAAACAAAAGCATTCACACTGCTAAACTCACAAAATAGTATTTAGTCACTTAGCCATAATACCAACTTACCTCATAATTTGTAATATTTTACATTTAAGAATAAAACTAAGTATGCCCGAAATGCCTAGCCATGCTAAGCGTTCTAGTGGTACACTCTGTAATCTCAATTTTACTACATGTTAAACCAAACAATAACCAAATTTCTGTAAACTCAGCATTGTAATCCTTATAGAGAATAAACTTTGAATTTGAATTTGAATTTGAATTGTGGTAGTCTACAAGCCTCCGGATGCAACATCCCAGCAATTCCAGGAACAGCTGTTAAAAATTGACCACTGTCTGGAAAACCTTCCAGCTCCTGCACCCAACATCTTGCTCCTGGGGGATTTCAACTTAAGGCACCTAAAATGGAGGAATATAGCAAATAATATTGTTGCAGTAATAACACCAGGAGGCAGCTCTGATGAAAACTCACACTCACGCGAGCTTTTAAATCTCTGCACAAAATTCAATTTAAACCAGCAAATAATAGAGCCTACTAGACTGGAGAATACACTAGACCTCATCTTCACTAACAATGATGATCTGATAAGAAATGTCACCATATCAAAAACAATATACTCAGATCACAACATAATTGAGGTTCAGTCATGTATGCGCGGAGCCCCAGACCGACATAATGAGATTAGTCACGAGGGAGCATTCACCAAATTGAACTTCAATAACAAAAACATAAAGTGGGACCAAGTAAACCAAGTCCTAACCGATATAAGCTGGGAAGATATACTAAGCAACACAGACCCCAACTTATGCCTAGAAAAGGTTAACTCGGTGGCACTCGATGTATGCACAAGGCTTATTCCTCTAAGAAAAAGGAGGAGTAGATGTAAAACAGAAAGAGACAGGCGCTCCCTTTACAGGCGACGGAAAAGAATAACAGAGCGGCTGAAAGAGGTCAATATATCTGAAATGCGTAGGGAGACACTGGTCAAAGAAATAGCAAGCATCGAACTTAAGCTAAAAGAATCCTTTAGGAGTCAGGAATCGCGGGAAGAACTAAAAGCCATAAATGAAATCGAAAGAAACCCAAAGTATTTCTTCTCCTATGCCAAATCAAAATCGAGAATAACGTCCAGTATTGGGCCCCTACTTAAACAAGATGGGTCCTACACCGATGACAGCAAGGAAATGAGTGAGCTACTCAAGTCCCAATATGACTCAGTTTTTAGCAAGCCGCTAACCAGACTGAGAGTCGAAGATCAAAATGAATTTTTTATGAGAGAGCCACAAAATTTGATTAACACAAGCCTATCCGATGTTATCCTGACGCCAAATGACTTCGAACAGGCGATAAATGACATGCCCATGCACTCTGCCCCAGGGCCAGACTCATGGAACTCTGTGTTCATCAAGAACTGCAAGAAGCCCCTATCACGAGCCTTTTCCATCCTATGGAGAGGAAGCATGGACACGGGGGTCGTCCCACAGTTACTAAAAACAACAGACATAGCCCCACTCCACAAAGGGGGCAGTAAAGCAACAGCAAAGAACTACAGACCAATAGCACTAACATCCCATATCATAAAAATCTTTGAAAGGGTCCTAAGAAGCAAGATCACCACCCATCTAGAAACCCATCAGTTACACAACCCAGGGCAACATGGGTTTAGAACAGGTCGCTCCTGTCTGTCTCAACTATTGGATCACTACGACAAGGTCCTAAATGCACTAGAAGACAAAAAGAATGCAGATGTAATATATACAGACTTTGCAAAAGCCTTCGACAAGTGTGACCATGGCGTAATAGCGCACAAAATGCGTGCTAAAGGAATAACAGGAAAAGTCGGTCGATGGATCTATAATTTCCTCACTAACAGAACACAGAGAGTAGTCGTCAACAGTGTAAAGTCCGAGGCAGCTACGGTGAAAAGCTCTGTTCCACAAGGCACAGTATTCGCTCCCATCTTGTTCCTCATCCTCATATCCGACATAGACAAGGATGTCAGCCACAGCACCGTGTCTTCCTTTGCAGATGACACCCGAATCTGCATGACAGTGTCTTCCATTGCAGACACTGCAAAGCTCCAGGCGGACATCAACCAAATCTTTCAGTGGGCTGCAGAAAACAATATGAAGTTCAACGATGAGAAATTTCAATTACTCAGATATGGTAAACATGAGGAAATTAAATCTTCATCAGAGTACAAAACAAATTCTGGCCACAAAATAGAGCGAAACACCAACGTCAAAGACCTGGGAGTGATCATGTCGGAGGATCTCACCTTCAAGGACCATAACATTGTATCAATCGCATCTGCTAGAAAAATGACAGGATGGATAATGAGAACCTTCAAAACTAGGGAGGCCAAGCCCATGATGACACTCTTCAGGTCACTTGTTCTATCTAGGCTGGAATATTGCTGCACACTAACAGCACCTTTCAAGGCAGGTGAAATTGCCGACCTAGAAAATGTACAGAGAACTTTCACGGCGCGCATAACGGAGATAAAACACCTCAATTATTGGGAGCGCTTGAGGTTCCTAAACCTGTATTCCCTGGAACGCAAGAGGGAGAGATACATGATTATATACACCTGGAAAATCCTAGAGGGACTAGCACCGAACTTGCACACGAAAATCACTCACTACGAAAGCAAAAGACTTGGTAGACGATGCACCATCCCCCCAATGAAAAGCAGGGGTGTCACTAGCACGTTAAGAGACCATACAATAAGTGTCAGGGGCCCGAGACTGTTCAACTGCCTCCCAGCACACATAAGGGGGATTACCAACAGACCCCTGGCAGTCTTCAAGCTGGCACTGGACAAGCACCTAAAGTCGGTTCCGGATCAGCCGGGCTGTGGCTCGTACGTTGGTTTGCGTGCAGCCAGCAGCAACAGCCTGGTTGATCAGGCTCTGATCCACCAGGAGGCCTGGTCACAGACCGGGCCGCGGGGGCGTTGACCCCCGGAACTCTCTCCAGGTAAACTCCAGGTAAACTCACTCAAAACCAAATAAATACTGAATAACTGAACCATATAAATTGTATATCCTAAATGTTACTCACAATTATATCACACAAATGTTAAACCTAACTTTGTTATTTTTTTTTAAATACACTACCTAACAGAATACTCCATTCTAGTGAATGAACAGCAATGCATGCAACCATATGACCTGTCTTTGTATTACTCATTTGTATTTTATAGTTATCTGTTTACAATAATGTCTTATCACTGATTTCATCATTGCTTAGTTAATCTTAAGTTAATTGTAAGCCAGCCCGTAATGCTATGCATATAAGTGGCTTTGGCATGCTGCTCTTACCTGTATTTTTTTGTACCTCTGTATGTTTACCTGGAGTTTACCTGGAGAGAGTTCCGGGGGTCAACGCCCCCGCGGCCCGGTCTGTGACCAGGCCTCCTGGTGGATCAGAGCCTGATCAACCAGGCTGTTGCTGCTGGCTGCGTATGCTAAATTTCTAAATAAATAAATAAATAAATAAATAAATAAAAAAGACAACACTGGTGGTGGTAAGTGTCACAAGACATCACTGGTGATGGTAAGTGTCACAAGACAACACAGGTGGTGGTAAGTGTCACAAGACATCACTGGTGATGGTAAGTGTCACAAGACAACACAGGTGGTGGTAAGTGTCACAAGACATCACTGGTGATGGTAAGTGTCACAAGACAACACAGGTTGTGGTAAGTGTCACAAGACATCACTGGTGGTGGTAAGTGTCACAAGACATCACTAGCCGTGGTAAGGGTCACAATACATCACTGGTGGTGGTAAGTGTTACAAGATAACACAGGTGGTGGTAAGTGTCACAAGACATCACTGGTGGTGGTAAGTGCCACAAGACATCACTTGTGGTGGTAAGTGTCACAAGACATTATTGGTGGTGGTAAGTGTCACAAAATATCACTGGTCGTGGTAAGTGTTACAAGACAACACAGGTGGTGTTAAGTGTCACAAGACATCACTGGTGGTGGTAAGTGTCACAAGACATCACTAGTCGTGGTAAGGGTCACAATACATCACTGGTGGTGGTAAATGTCACATTACTGGTGGTGGTAAGCGCCACAAGACATCACTGGTGGTGGTAAGTGTCACAAGACAACACTGGTGGTGGTAAGTGCCACAAGACATCACTTGTGGTGGTAAGTGTCACAAGACATTATTGGTGGTGGTAAGTGTCACAAAATATCACTGGTCGTGGTAAGTGTTACAAGACAACACTGGTAGTGGTAAGTGTCACAAGACATCGCTGGTCGTGGGAAGTGTCACAAGACATCACTGGTGATGGTAAGTGTCACAAGACAACACAGGTGGTGGTAAGTGTCACAAGACATCACTGGTGGTAGTAAGTGTCACAAGACCACACTGGTGATGGTAAGTGTCAGAAGACAACACAGGGGGTGGTAAGTGTCACAAGACAACACATGTGGTGGTAAGTGTCACAAGACATCACTGGTCGTAGTAAGTGTCACAAGACAACACTGGTGGTGGTAAGTGTCACAAGACAACACTGGTGGTGGTAAGTGTCACAAGACATCACTGGTCGTGGTAAGTGTCACATGACAACACTGGTGGTGGTAAGTGTCACAAGACATCACTGGTCGTGGTAAGTGTCACAAGACATCACTGGTGGTGGTAAGTGTCACAAGACATCACTGGCCGTGGTGTCACAAGACATCACTGGTCGTGGTAAGTGTCACAAGACATCACTGGTGGTGGTAAGCATCACAAGACATCACTGGTGGTGGTAAGTGTCAAAAAGACATCACTAGGGGTGGTAAGTGTCACAAGACAACACTGGTGGTGGTAAATGTCACAAGACAACACTGGTGGTGGTAAGTGTCACAAGACAACACTGGTAGTGGTAAGTATCACAAGACAACACAGGTAGTGGCAAGTGTCACAAGACAATACTGGTGGTGGTAAGTGTCAAAAGACAACACTGGTGGTGGTTAGTGTCACAAGACAACACTGGTGGTGGTAAATGTCACAAGACAACACTGGTGGTGGTGTAACAAGACAACACTGGTTGTGGTGACACAAGACAACACTGGTGGTGGTAAGGGTCACAAGACATCACTGGTGGTGATGTCACAAGACAACACTTGTGGTGGTGTCAAAAGACAACACTGGTGGTGGTAAGTGTTACAAGACATCACTGGTGGTGGTAAGTGCCACAAGACATCTCTTGTGGTGGTAAGTGTCACAAGACATTATTGGTGGTGGTAAGTGTCACAAAATATCACTGGTCGTGGTAAGTGTTACAAGACAACACTGGTAGTGGTAAGTGTCACAAGACATCGCTGGTCGTGGGAAGTGTCACAAGACATCACTGGTGATGGTAAGTGTCACAAGACAACACAGGTGGTGGTAAGTGTCACAAGACATCACTGGTGGTAGTAGGTGTCACAAGACCACACTGGTGATGGTAAGTGTCAGAAGACAACACAGGTGGTGGTAAGTGTCACAAGACAACACTGGTAGTGGTAAGTGTCACAAGACAACACTGGTAGTGGCAAGTGTCACAAGACAATACTGGTGGTGGTAAGTGTCACAATGCAACACAGGTGGTGGTTAGTGTCACAAGACAACACTGGTGGTGGTAAGTGTCACAAGACAACACTGGTGATGGTGTAACAAGACAACACTTGTGGTGGTGACACAAGACAACACTGGTGGTGGTAAGTGTCACAAGACAATACTGGTGGTGATGTCACAACACTGATGGTGGTAAGTGTCACAAGACAACACTGGTGGTGGTAAGTGTCACAAGACAATACTGGTGGTGATGTCACAACACTGATGGTGGTAAGTGTCACAAGACAACACTGGTGGTGTTTAGTGTCACAAGACAACACTGGTGGTGGTAAGTGTTACAAGACATCACTGGTGGCAGTAAGTGTCACAAGACATCACTGGTGGTGGTGTCACACGATATCACTAGTCGTGGTAAGGGTCACAATACATCACTGGTGGTGGCAAATGGCACATCACTGGTGGTGGTAAGCGTCACAAGACATCACTGGTGGTGGTAAGTGTCACAAGACATCACTGGTAGTGGTAAGTGTCACAAGACAAAACTGGTGGTGGTAAGTGTCACAAGACATCACTGGTGGTGGTAAGTGCCACAAGACATCACTTGTGGTGGTAAGTGTTACGCAGAAATATGGGATAGCTGGGTGCTTGAAGCTTGTCTAAGGGCAAAGGTAAAAGTTACACACTTCTCAAGCATAAACAGGCCACCCGGGGCTATCCCAGTCAAAACAGAAAGCGTTAAACCAGTATGTGTTACTTCAATGGGTTGGTTAACAGAGGGTTAGGCAAAAATCCCAGTAAGGAAAATATATATATTTATTCAAATAACACTATATACACACTCTAGAAACACCTTAATCCTAAACGCCCAAATAAGGGTACACAAGAATCAGCTGGCTGGAGGTCCAGCCACCATAACCACTAGGCCTAGTCAGCGCCAGGCTGTCACTACTCTACTCCCAACCTCATTTCTTATTTCCTCACTCCTCCCACAGCATCCTGACCATGTCAGAGCCTGGGTGAACATACAGGTAAGCCATAGAAGAGCCTATGGCTTGGGTTAGCTAAACAAAAGGAGTACACAACTACAACCTTAGCTTAAATACACAGGATCTCCGAAGCCAGCCTCCACACCATGCTGACTCCACGTGACTGCCCCAGCCACGCTCACTCCGCATAAGAACATAAGAACGAAGGAACACTGCAGAAGGCCTTCTGGCCCATGTGAGGCAGGTCCAAGTCTCCTACCGGCTTAAGCCAATGCACCCAACCTAGTCAGGTCAGGTTACATTGACTTAAGGGAGGAACACGGCAACCGACCTGGTAGCACAAGCTATCAGGTCCAACTCACACCCACCCACATCCACTCATGTATTTATCCAACCTATTTTTAAAGCTACACAACGTTCTGGCCTCTATAACTGTACTCGGGAGTTTGTTCCACTCATCCACAACTCTATTACCAAACCAGTACTTTCCTATATCCTTCCTGAATCTGAATTTTTCCAACTTAAAACCATTGCTGCGAGTCCTGTCTAGGCTAGATATTTTCAGCACACTATTTACATCCCCTTTATTTATTCCTGTCTTCCATTTATACACCTCAATCATATCCCCCCTAATTCTACGTCTTTCTAGAGAGTGCAGATTCAGGGCCCTTAGTCTATCCTCATAGGGAAGGTTTCTAATACATGGGATCAACTTTGTCATCCTCCTTTGTACATTTTCCAGAGAATTTATATCCATTCTGTAATACGGTGACCAAAACTGTGCAGCATAATCTAAATGAGGCCTAACCAAGGATGTATAGAGTTGAAGAACAACCTGAGGACTCCTATTATTTATGCTTCTTGATATGAAGCCAAGGATTCTATTAGCTTTATTGCGAACACTTATGCACTGTTGTCTTGGTTTCAGATTACTGCTAACCAGAACTCCTAAATCTTTTTCGCAATCCGTAATATTAAGATCTACATTATTTAGTTTATATGTGGCATGGTTATTGTCCTGTCCAACATTTAGAACTTTGCATTTGTCTATATTAAACTGCATCTGCCACTTCTCCGACCACTGCATCAGCCTATTCAAATCTTCCTGGAGTGCTCGAATGTCCTCGTCAGAATGAATTCGACGGCCTATTTTGGTGTCATCGGCAAACTTGCCGATGTCGCTCTTTATGCCCTCATCTATGTCGTTTATGTAGATTGTGAACAGCAGGGGGCCCAGCACCGACCCCTGTGGAACACCGCTCGTGACGCTTCCCCACTCTGATTTCTCCCCATTTATGCAAACTCTCTGCTGCCTATTTGTCAACCATGCCTCTATCCAGGAAAAAATTTCTCCTCCTATTCCATGTGCTTTAATTTTCCTCAATAGTCTCTGATGTGGGACCCTGCCAAAAGCCTTACTGAAGTCCATATACACAATATCATATTCATTACCATGATCTACCTCCTCAAATACCTTAGTGAAAAAAGTTAATAAATTCGTAAGGCAGGAACGCCCCTTTGTAAAACCATGCTGAGATTCGTTGATTAACTTATGCTTTTCAAGGTGGCTACGAACTGCCTCGGCAATTATTGATTCCATAAATTTTCCCACTATGGAGGTTAGGCTTATTGGTCTATAGTTCGAAGCTAAGGACCTGTCACCTGTTTTGAAAATAGGTATCACATTTGCCATTTTCCACTTATCTGGCACCATGCCAGTTTGTAGTGATATGTTGAAAAGATTAGCCAAAGGTGTGCTAAGCTCCTCTTTACATTCCTTTAGAACCCTTGCATACAGTTCATCAGGGCCTGGGGATTTGTTAGGTTTTAATTTATCTATTTGCCTAAGGACCATGTCACTTGTGACTCTAATCGTGCACAGTTTATTATCGTCCTGTTCTACATAATTTATCATTACTGGAATATCGCTGGTATCCTCCTGTGTAAAAACTAAGAGGAAGTATGCGTTAAAAATTTTACACATTTCCTTATCACTGTCAGTGAGCTGACCCGAGGAACTTTTGAGTGGGCCTATCTTGTCCCTGATCTTACTTCTGTATACCTGAAAGAATCCTTTTGGGTTAGTCTTCGATTCTCTTGCAACTTTAACCTCATAATCTCTTTTTGCTTTTCTAATTCCCTTTTTTATTTCTCTCTTTAACTGAATATATCGATTTCTTAATTGCCCCTCTCCTCTTTTGATTTGCCTATATATGCCTCTCTTTTGACCAATCAGATATTTTAATCTATTGTTCATCCATTTAGGATCATTTTTGTTAGATCTGATTTCCCTATTTGGAACATAATTTGACTGAGCAGCTAGAACTATGCCCTGGAAAGCATCATATCGGCAACCATCACCACCTACCTGACCCTTAGTCAGGTCATTCCAGTTCTGCCCACCTAAGTAATTTTTCAGTCCTATGAAATCAGCCAAGCGAAAGTCAGGGACGGAGACTTGATTGCCATTATTAGGGGAATTCCATGATATATTAAAACTGAGTGATTTGTGATCACTTTCCCCAAGCTCATTATTAACCTCAAGATTATTAATTAGTGTTTCCCTACTGGCAAGAACCAAGTCAAGGAGGTTATTTCCCCTAGTTGGCTATGTCACAAACTGTTTTAAAAAACAATCCTGGATCGTATCAAGAAAGTCACCTGACTCTAAATTTCCTGTCAAATTGCTCCAGTCAATCTGTCTATAGTTGAAATCTCCCATTAGCACAACATTTTCGTATGTAGATGCCTTACGAATTTCGTCCCATAGAAGTTTACTGCACTCCCTATCAAGATTTGGGGCCCTGTAAATCACACCCAAAATTAGTTTTTCTCGGCCCTCGAGAAGCTGTAACCAAACAGATTCAGTGGCTGACGCTTCTAATTTAATATCTTGTCTAACACAACAGTTTAAATTGTCTCTGACATACATCGCTACTCCACCACCTTTCCTGTTGACCCTGTCAGTGTGGAATAATTTATAGCCTTGTATGTGACATTCAGAGGGCATCTCTCTATCTTTCAGATTGAGCCAGGTCTCTGATATAGCAATAATATCTATGTTTCCTGCACTTGCAATTAATCTTAGCTCATCTATCTTATTTCTTACACTCCTGCTATTAGTATAGTAAACCTTAAGGGAGCTAGTCCCTTGCTGTCCTCTGCTGTCCCCCTTTGTTTGCTGACCTGATCTATTGTCTTTATTTATAACTTCATGCTGAATGCCTTTTATACATTTGCTGTTTCACACCCTAGTGTTGCAACCTGCTTGTTTCCCACACACACCCATACCTCTATCTTCCATCAGTTTAAAATCATAGGCATTTCACCAATGGCCTTCTCAATCGAGTCTGCAAGTGCTACCACCCCTGCCCCAGAGAGATGTACCCCATCCCTTGCATACATATCATGTTTGCCATAAAAGTTGTTCCAGTTGTCAATGAATGGGATTGCAAGTTCCTTGCAGTATCTGTCTAGCCAACAATTTACACCAATTGCCCTAGACAACCATTCATTTCCTACTCCCCTTCTAGGCAAGATGCTACATATGATTGGGATCCCTCCCTTAGACTTAATGAAATCTATAGCTGACCTGTACTTATCTAGCAGCTCTTCTCTCCTACCCTTCCCAATATCATTTCCACCAGCACTGAGACAGATAATGGGCTTGTTCCCATTACCTGACATGATATTATCCAGCCTGTTGACAATGTCCCCAACACCAGCTCCAGGAAAGCACAC
The DNA here is from genome assembly GCF_038502225.1 of Cherax quadricarinatus. Taxonomy (NCBI): domain Eukaryota; kingdom Metazoa; phylum Arthropoda; class Malacostraca; order Decapoda; family Parastacidae; genus Cherax; species Cherax quadricarinatus. The sequence continues at coordinate 46,287,157 of NC_091303.1, read as the reverse complement.
TCTATCTCTCATCTTCTTATTCCTATTACAAAAAGCACAGTCAATATATCTTACCTGAGAGTCACCAACCACAAGAATGCGCTTACCTCCATTAGCAGGGGCAGTAGTACCCTTACCTTCACTGGCCACTGAAGTACATTCATCCTGAAGAACAGAGAAGCGATTTCCTACCTTTAGATCTTCACTCTTAACTTTCCTTACTCTGATGCGCCTCCCATTACTGTGAACCACTCGCCACTTGTAGCAGGTGCTGGGCTGCACCTCACTGCTGGTAGCCGTTGCTACCTCCCCCACTACAGCCTCCTCACAGCGAGAGACAGACTGCACCTCACTGCTAGAAACCTCATTCCCCACAACTCCAGCCACCTCACACTCTCTCCCAGACCCATTGAGGTGAACCTTCAGCCTCCTAATCTCCTCCTGGAGAAGCAAGACCTCCTCCTTCAACTCTCCAACCTCAATTTTTAAAACACTGCAGAAGCAAGCCATGCTTTGTAACCGTCCACGCTAATCCCCAAAGCAGCTCAGGGTCTGTGACCTCACGTGACGACTGACCACTGACCACTGACGACTGACCACTGACCACTCATACCCAAACACACTTGGAATATAACTATCTAGAAGGATTTCCTTATAATTACAGTTAGAGTACTTTACAGTGCCCCCAAATGCACATGAATTATAAAATTATTCTTTACAATTATAACATTCATACTATTATGGCACACTTCTCCACTATATGTACATTACAATGTCATGCAGAACCCTGCATAACACCCCCACCCCCAGACCATAGGTCTCACTCTGCTAGCGGGGTCCCTACGGACACCGCCAGGCAAAAGGAAAAAGAAAGAAAATAAACCCCACATTAAGGTCTGAGGCAATGGGCAAAATGATAACTGGGGAATGACCACCATACAATCACGGTCTTTTGGTACTATAAATATGCAATATTAACAAACTGATGTACTAGATTGCAGACATGTGAAACTCGCTGAACATAAAAGTGATCAAGCTCTATGTCAAACGAGCCCACAGTCACACTCTTAGACAACTGTGTTAGGAAAAGGCACCATCACAACACAGCACTGGCCAGGCACTGGCGTTGATGCATTTTACCTAAATTACATCAAGCAAACTTATAAACAAGCAAGTTAACTTTGTACAAAAGTGCCCCTGAGGAATATCGTTTTATGAAGTAACATCAAAGTTCAGTATGTTGCAAGGTAGACCAAACTGTAGGTGCCACCAAAAAAAACTTTTAAACAGTAAGTACATTTTCCAGGAGTTCAAAGAAAAGGAAAACAAATTTTACATGTTAAATTCTACTTAGAAAGCAACATCACATTATCACTCCCATCTCACAGCAATTTTCAGTAAACGAAACTGGTTCCCCATGACACACCTCTGCGAGAATCAGGAAAGCACAGGAGGGAAGAAAAATATCAGGCCCCAAAAACAACAGGTGGATAGTCACAAAAATCTTGTTGGTGGGACTGTGGCCGTAAAACCCTGGAGTCATCACTGAAGACCCCCAAAAGGTGGACCTCCCAGGCCGACACCTACATGTCATTCCAAGGACCCTGGAGTCACCCCAGCGGTGATCCAAAAAAGAAAAATTGAAAAGAGTCCTGGAGAACCAAAACACCTCGGATCAAGAGACATGACCCAAACCGTGGAGGGCATCACTGCCAGCCCCACATTCACTAAAACGTTAGGTCCAACAGTCCCTATACCAACATAAAACAGAGGAGAGGCATCCCAGCCAACACCTACAAAACGTAGCATACCTTACCTAGGCATGGCACTTGATGTGACTACCCCCCAAAACACACACACACTAAGGAATCCTGATACCTCCAGCTCCAACTCAACCTGCCCTTTTCCTTTGGGTGATCCAGGGTTCCATCTACTCGTCTACTGCAAATCACTGCAAAATAAGAATAGATAAGTGATCTATACACTACATCATGCACTTTAAATAAGAGACAAGGCATCAGTAACCACATTCTCTGCTCCCTTCACATAATGAATCACAAGATTAAGAGGTTGGAGAAACAAGGCCCACCTTGTAAGTCTCTGATTGTGGTTCCTCATTAATTGAAGGAAACAAAGGATTATGATCACTATACACAGTTATAGGGTGAACTGATGAAGATATATGCACCTCAAAATGTTGCACTGCCAACACTAAAGCAAGAGCCTCCTTTTCTATGGAGGTATAACTTCTTTGGTGCCTGTTACTTTTTGCTGAGAAGCAGCCGAGCAGCATTACATGCCTCGCTCTACCCTGCAACAAGACTTCCCCAACCCCTGTATCATTTTGCAAAACCCGGGGTGGGTAACTCAGGATTATACATAAAAGATCTTGAGGGTTAATGGCATACAAAAGGTTCATGTACAGAGATATTAAAGTTACAAGTATGGGTGTGTCCTTGACACACATGGCCATGGGAATCAGATGATCCCCCCATGGTTCATTCACACACTTTGCATGTAGTTCATAAAGAGGAGACAAAACCTTATTTCTTAAATGTACCTGGCGGCAGTCAGTGCACGTGTTCAAGGTATCACCTAGTGTGAGACCAGTAAAAGACAACGTCCACCGACTCTCGCTGGATACAAACACAGTCTCTAGAAATAAACACTTCACTTCCTTCAAGGAACCTATTTCACCCAAGCTTACATCATGCCAGGCCTGCTGACATTGCACAAATTTCAAAACCTTTTCCTCATGGGGGTTAACATGGCCCCATTTTTCAGCATCCCAAAACTCTTTCACTAAGGTGCACCATGGCTGAGCCAACACTACAACTAGTCTTTGAGAAGATCCAAGTCTTCCACAATCTCTTACAATTTTCCTGCTTACATTGTCTTTCTCAGGGACCATCATTTTGAAGCCCCCACACAGTTCCATCATAGCCTTCCCAGGACCCAGCTCCAATGCCAATCCCATCTCTCCAGCTTCCAGAATGTGTAGCACCACCTCATGGTCCCAAGTCATCCTGGGCAGACTGGCAGACTGGTTCACTAGTGCCATCGACCTCATCTTAGCCAAGCATTTTCTGAAACTGAGAAAAAACATTGCATGGGAAACATCACCATACTCACGTAGCCCATGACTTAATGATTCCAGAGTGCTTCCCCACACGGTAATGAAAAGGAGGGGAATTCCCTCATCCCAGTCCTTCTGGTACTGGGTAAAACAAACATGCATTGCCCTGAGAGACTGGGATAACCATGGTGCTTTTCTTTGACTCTTAGGATGATATACATTGGTAAATTTAACCTCAAGTAGGCCTCTCAAAACTACATGACATTTCATAAAATATGACTTCTGGGTGATTTGTGCAAAGCCTAAGAAACAAAAGTGTTTCACCAGAAATCTCAAAACCGCACACAAAAAATTATTCAGAAAGGGTATAGACTCTGGGAACCTGTTAGAAAAGGAATTTATTAATAAACACCGATTATTTAGCTCTCCCGTCTTAACACTGAATCTGTAAAACTTCAGAATCTGTAAAAAATACTGACAAAGACACTTTAATAGTTCTGCTGCGGCCACGTAAGCAAAGGTTCTATTACAAAGAGTCTTGCTCATTTGATCAACTCTGCAAAATAAACACTTGGTAAATTTGGGAACCACATCCTCCGCAACAGCTGATAAATGAATAGCATTCAGGTCACAACCTTCCTGGGCCTCACTCAGCTGCTGCAGAGTCAGGGGATTCTTTCCCACATCAGCACCAAGACCACATCTCCAACCGAGTTCCGGTTGAGCCGGTTCAGCACTGCTCCGAGTCTCCTGCAGGTCAGACTCAATGAACAGGCTCCCCAGGCCCAAACCATCACCACAGTGTGCAGAAGGGTCACAGGGAGGCACAGCTCCTGCCCTGTTCCCCTGTTTAGTCCTAGAACCCACCGAAAAATTTTCAGGCACCGTCGCTCCAATTAGGTCATTACCACCTTGTAAAGCAGGGTCCTGCAAAACCAAACATTCCTCACTTTCGAGGAGTCCCACAACGTTGTTGCCTAGTAGAAGGTCAACTCCTGCAAAAGGTACATCTTCCTCAATACCTACAGGTAGGTACCCAGACTGGTATGCAGACTCTACCCATAACCTGTGCACTGGAGTCCTGACAGGGACTCCAGTTATCCCTTTAAGAAAAATGTCCAATCCAGTGTAGGTGTCATCTGACACTGGCAACACACCCCTGCAAAGCAAGGTGTATGTGCTACAAGTGTCCCTCAAAGACATAACACCCGTGACCCTACCTTCATTTTGGTGTAAGGCCACAGTAGACTTACTTGAATAGACCTTTATCCGAGGGTCAAAGACAGCTGGTCCTCTTTGGATACCTTGGGGCAAGACTGCAATGCAAGCAACATCATGTGTAACTGGTGTATTTACTGGAGAAGCATCTGCTGCAGCCTGGTCCCTAAGCATCTTTCGACAATATGGCTGCAGGTGGCCCTGTTTATTGCAGTATGTACAGTGATAAGGTTTAAAAGCCCCCTGCACACTTGACATAGGCTGGGGTCCATGATCTTGGGGAACTGGACTCTTTCTACCTGTCCCCAGTAGTCCTGGACCTGTGACAGCTGACTTAAAACCATTTCGAGAAGGTACCAGAAAATTAGGCTTGTTAAAACTCTGGTGGTTATTAGGCTGATAAATGGGTGGCTTAAACTTCTGAAATTTCTTATTCCTATTGGTGGAAGGAGAAAACTTACCATTATTAGTATGTGAGGGGTGGTAATTACTACCAAATTTTTGGTTAGCTAAAAATCTGTCACCCAGCTCTAAAGCATTATTAAAATCATCAAGATCCTTCTCCTCAAGATATGCCTTAAGGTCAGGAGGAACATTTCTCAAAATATCCTCTAACAAAATTAAGGTAATTACACCCTCATAATTGCCTACCACCCCCTTTGAGCGACACCACCTATTTAGAAGTGACATCTTCTCCTTACCATATTCCACCAAAGACTGTCCTGACTGAAACTTTAGTCCTCTAAACTTCTGCCGGTACCTTTCCAGCAACATTTGATAAGCCAGAAAAACTACCTCTTTTAGCTTATGATAATCAGAAAAAGCTGATCCCTCTAAAGAACTAACAGCCTGTAACCCTTTACCAACTAATTTGGTTCTTGCTAATGTCGCCCATTCCTTTTCCGGCTAAACTTGGGATTTGGCCGTACTTTCAAATAACAGAAAAAACTGGTCTGGGTCTTTCTCCAGGAATTTGGGCACAAATTTTATGGCTTTATCCAAATGAAAAACATCTACCCTCGTGTCTGTGTCTGGGTGAGAAGCAAGCTGCCTCTCTTTAGCTCTTTCTTGAGCCCTAAACTCCTCTAAGGCTCTCTGTTCCTGGATCTTTGTACGCTCAATCCTTAACCGTTCCTTTTCTTCTGCAACTAGGGCTAATTTCATTTGTAAAATTACTGCTTCCTTATCCAGGTCCCTAACATGGAAATTTGATTCAATGTCACCTTCCAAATGCATGACATCCCCAGAATTTTCACTAGTGCCAGCCATTTTGGGAAATGATAGCACCAAATCTTGCTATCAGCCACAGAACTTGCTGATATAAAATAATAAAGTGCACAGCAAAGTACATACACTGCAGTAGTATATTCACAAGGAGTGATTGTCATGTGATTCCCTAAAATTAAACAGGATTGTACACAACAAGAAAATCCGGGCAGAAAAAATGGAGCTACTGCACCTGCAAAGGAAAATTATTCCCAGAAAATTAGGTAAGCATAACCTCCCCAAAAATCGGCAAGATTGTACCTGCAACGGAAATTATGCACAAAATATCAGGTATTAATAACACCCTAAAAATCAACAAGATGGCACAGAAAGGTAGATTATTCACAGAGTATTAATTAATAAGAACAGCCTAAAAACTAGCAATATTGCAAACAAACGTAAATTATTATTTTAGTGTGAGTGTTATAGTGAATGCTTCCTCTGACCAACCATGTAAAGAATGGTTATTGATTTACCAGGATACAAACTTGAATTACCACATAAAATTTGATAATTCTCCCATATACAGGCACCCATGCTAAGCAGAAAGGTGGGATAGCTGGGGGCTTGAGCCTGGTCTAAGGGCAAAGGTAAAAGTTACACACATCTCAAGCATAAGCAGGCCACCTGGGGCTATCCCAGTCGAAACAGAAAGCACTAAACCAGTACGTGTACTTCAATGGGTTGGTTAACAGAGGGTTAGGCGAAAATCCCAGTTAGGAAAATATATCTATTTATTCAACATAACACTATATACACACTCTAGAAACACCTTAATCCTAAACGCCCAAATGAGGGTACACAAGAAACTGCTGGCTGTAGATCCAGCCACCATAACCACTAGGCCTAGTCATCGCCAGGCCGACTCTACTCCACTCCCAACCTCATTTCTTATTTCCTCACTCCTCCCACAGCATCCTGACCATGTCAGAGCCTGGGTGAACATACAGGTAAGCCATAGAAGAGCCTATGGCTTGGGTTAGCTAAACAAAAGGAGTACACAACTACAACCTTAGCTTAAATACACAGGATCTCCGACGCCAGCCTCAACACCATGCTGACTCAACGTGACTGCCCCAGCCACGCTCACTCCGCATACCCAAACACACTTGGAATATAACTACCTAGAAGGATTTCCTTATAATTACAGTTAGAGTACTTTACAGTGCCCCCAAATGCACATGAATTATAAAATTATTCTTTACAATTATTACATTCATACTATTATGGCACACTTCTCCACTATATGTACATTACGATGTGAATGAGGTAATCAGTCCCTCAACCTTGAGTCGATGTGGTCAGTCCATCAATCTTGAATAGAATCTATTCAAGATTGATGGACTGACCACATCGACTCAAGGTTGAGGGACTGATTACCTCATTCTCCTTCTGTTCTTCAAGATTCTCACATTACGATGTCATGCAGAACCCTGCATAACAGTAAGTGTCAAAAGACATTATTGGTGGTGGTAAGTGTCACAAAATATCACTGGTCATGGTAAGTGTTACAAGACAACACTGGTAGTGGTAAGTGTCAAAAGACATCACTGGTGGTAGTAAGTGCTACAAGACCACACTGGTGATGGTAAGTGTCAGAAGACAACACAGGTGGTGGTAAGTGTCACAAGACAACACAGGTGGTGGTAAGTGTCACAAGACATCACTGGTGGTAGTAAGTGTCACGAGACAACACTGGTGGTGGCAAGTCTCTGGCTAGACAGATACTGCAAGGAACTTGCAATCCCATTCATTGACAACTGGAACAACTTTTATGGCAAACATGATATGTATGCAAGGGATGGGGTACATCTCTCTGGGGCAGGGGTGGTAGCACTTGCAGACTCGATTGAGAAAACAGATTCAGTGGCTGACGCTTCTAATTTAATATCTTGTCTAACACAACAATTTAAATTGTCTCTGACATACATCGCTACTCCACCACCTTTCCTGTTGACCCTGTCAGTGTGGAATAATTTATAGCCTTGTATGTGACATTCAGAGGGCATCTCTCTATCTTTCAGATTGAGCCAGGTCTCTGTTATAGCAAAAATATCTATGTTTCCTGCACTTGCAATTAATCTTAGCTCGTGGTGGCAAGTCTCTGGCTAGACAGATACTGCAAGGAACTTGCAATCCCATTCATTGACAACTGGAACAACTTTTATGGCAAACATGATATGTATGCAAGGGATGGGGTACATCTCTCTGGGGCAGGGGTGGTAGCACTTGCAGACTCGATTGAAAAGGCCATAGGTGAAATGCCTATGATTTAAACTGATGGAAGATAGAGGTATGGGTGTGTGTGGGAAACAAGCAGGTTGCAACACTAGGGTTGGAAACAGTAAATGTATAAAAGGCATTCAGCATGAATTTATAAATATAGACAATAGATCAGGTCAGCAAACAAAGGGGGACAGCAGAGGGCAGCAAGGGACTAGCTCCCTTAAGGTTTACTATACTAATAGCAGGAGTGTAAGAAATAAGATAGACGAGCTAAGATTAATTGCAAGTGCAGGAAACATAGATATTATTGCTATAACAGAGACCTGGCTCAATCTGAAAGATAGAGAGATGCCCTCTGAATGTCACATAAAAGGCTATAAATTATTCCACACTGACAGGGTCAACAGGAAAGGTGGTGGAGTAGCGATGTATGTCAGAGACAATTTAAATTGTTGTGTTAGACAAAATATTAAATTAGAAGCGTCAGCCACTGAATCTGTTTGGTTACAGCTTCTCGAGGGCCGAGAAAAACTAATTTTGGGTGTGATTTACAGGGCCCCAAATCTTGATAGGGAGTGCAGTAAACTTCTATGGGACGAAATTCGTAAGGCATCTACATACGAAAATGTTGTGCTAATGGGAGATTTCAACTATAGACAGATTGACTGGAGCAATTTGACAGGAAATTTAGAGCCAGGTGACTTTCTTGATACGATCCAGGATTGTTTTTTAAAACAGTTTGTGACAGAGCCAACTAGGGGAAACAACCTCCTTGACTTGGTTCTTGCCAGTAGGGAAACACTAATTAATAATCTTGAGGTTAATGATGAGCTTGGGGAAAGTGATCACAAATCACTCAGTTTTAATATATCATGGAATTCCCCTAATAAAGGCAATCAAGTCTCTGTCCCTGACTTCCGCTTGGCTGATTTCATAGGACTGAAAAATTACTTAGGTGGGTTGAACTGGAATGACCTGACTAAGGGTCAGGTAGGTGATGATGGTTGCCGATATGATGCTTTCCAGGGCATAGTTCTAACTGCTCAGTCAAATTATGTTCCAAATAGGGAAATCAGATCAAACAAAAATGATCCTAAATGGATGAACAATAGATTAAAATATCTGATTGGTCAAAAGAGAGGCATATATAGGCAAATCAAAAGAGGAGAGGGGCAATTAAGAAATCGATATATTCAGTTAAAGAGAGAAATAAAAAAGGGAATTAGAAAAGCAAAAAGAGATTATGAGGTTAAAGTTGCAAGAGAATCGAAGACTAACCCAAAAGGATTCTTTCAGGTATACAGAAGTAAGATCAGGGACAAGATAGGCCCACTCAAAAGTTCCTCGGGTCAGCTCACTGACAGTGATAAGGAAATGTGTAGAATTTTTAACACATACTTCCTCTCAGTTTTTACACAGGAGGATACCAGCGATATTCCAGTAATGATAAATTATGTAGAACAGGACGATAATAAACTGTGCACGATTAGGGTCACAAATGACATGGTCCTTAGGCAAATAGATAAATTAAAACCTAACAAATCCCCAAGCCCTGATGAACTGTATGCAAGGGTTCTAAAGGAATGTAAAGAGGAGCTTAGCACACTTTTGGCTAATCTTTTCAACATATCACTACAAACTGGCATAGTGCCAGATAAGTGGAAAATGGCAAATGTGATACCTATTTTCAAAACAGGTGACAGGTCCTAACCTCCATAGTGGGAAAATTTATGGAATCAATAATTGCCGAGGCAGTTCGTAGCCACCTTGAAAAGCATAAATTAATCAACGAATCTCAGCATGGTTTTACAAAGGGGCGTTCCTGCCTTACGAATTTATTAACTTTTTTCACTAAGGTATTTGAGGAGGTAGATCATGGTAATGAATATGATATTGTGTATATGGACTTCAGTAAGGCTTTTGACAGGGTCCCACATCAGAGACTATTGAGGAAAATTAAAGCACATGGAATAGGAGGAGAAATTTTTTCCTGGATAGAGGCATGGTTGACAAATAGGCAGCAGAGAGTTTGCATAAATGGGGAGAAATCAGAGTGGGGAAGCGTCACGAGCGGTGTTCCACAGGGGTCAGTGTTGGGCCCCCTGCTGTTCACAATCTACATAAACGACATAGATGAGGGCATAAAGAGCGACATCGGCAAGTTTGCCGATGACACCAAAATAGGACGTCGAATTCATACTGACGAGGACATTCGAGCACTCCAGGAAGATTTGAATAGACTGATGCAGTGGTCGGAGAAGTGGCAGATGCAGTTTAATATAGACAAATGCAAAGTTCTAAATGTTGGACAGGACAATAACCATGCCACATATAAACTAAATAATGTAGATCTTAATATTACGGATTGCGAAAAAGATTTAGGAGTTCTGGTTAGCAGTAATCTGAAACCAAGACAACAGTGCATAAGTGTTCGCAATAAAGCTAATAGAATCCTTGGCTTCATATCAAGAAGCATAAATAATAGGAGTCCTCAGGTTGTTCTTCAACTCTATACATCCTTGGTTAGGCCTCATTTAGATTATGCTGCACAGTTTTGGTCACCGTATTACAGAATGGATATAAATTCTCTGGAAAATGTACAAAGGAGGATGACAAAGTTGATCCCATGTATCAGAAACCTTCCCTATGAGGATAGACTAAGGGCCCTGAATCTGCACTCTCTGGAAAGACGTAGAATTAGGGGGGATATGATTGAGGTGTATAAATGGAAGACAGGAATAAATAAAGGGGATGTAAATAGTGTGCTGAAAATATCTAGCCTAGACAGGACTCGCAGCAATGGTTTTAAGTTGGAAAAATTCAGATTCAGGAAGGATATAGGAAAGTACTGGTTTGGTAATAGAGTTGTGGATGAGTGGAACAAACTCCCGAGTACAGTTATAGAGGCCAGAACGTTGTGTAGCTTTAAAAATAGGTTGGATAAATACATGAGTGGATGTGGGTGGGTGTGAGTTGGACCTGATAGCTTGTGCTACCAGGTCGGTTGCAGTGTTCCTCCCTTAAGTCAATGTGACCTGACCTGACTAGGTTGGGTGCATTGGCTTAAGCCGGTAGGAGACTTGGACCTGCCTCGCATGGGCCAGTAGGCCTTCTGCAGTGTTCCTTCGTTCTTATGTTCTTATGTTCTTCTTAAGTGTCACAAGACAACACTGGTGGTGGTAAGTGTCACAAGACAACACTGGTCGCGGAAAGTGTCACAAGACATCACTGGTCGTGGTAAGTATCACAAGACATCACTGGTGGTGGTAAATGTCACAAGACATCATTGGTCGTGGTGTCACAAGACATCACTGGTCGTGGTGTCACAAGACATCACTGGTCCTGGTAAGTGTTACAGGACAACACTGGTGGTGGCAAGTGTCACAAGACAACACTGGTGGTTAAAAGTGGTAGGTAGGCAACAACCACCCATGAAGGTACTAACGTCCTGTTGTAGTTGGTAGGTAGACAACAAGCAACAAAGGATGTACTACCGTCCTGTGGTAGTTGGTAGGGAGTCAGCAACCACCCAGCAAGGTACTACCGTCCAGCGGTAGATGGACAGCAACCACCCAGGGAGGTACTACCCTCCAGTGGTAGTTGGTAGGCAGACAGCAACCATCCAGGGAGGTAATACCGTCCTGTGGTAGTTGGTAGGGAGACAGCAACCACCCAGCGAGGTACTACCGTCCAGTGGTAGGTGGACAGCAACCACCCAGGGAGGTACTACCCTCCAGTGGTAGCTGGTAGGTAGACAACAAGCAACCAGGGATGTACTACCTTCTGTGGTAGTTGGTAGATAGACACTAACCACCCAGGGAGGTACTACCCTCCAGTGGTAGTTGGTAGGCAGACAGCAACCATCCAGGGAGGTAATACCGTCCTGTGGTAGTTGGTAGGGAGACAGCAACCACCCAGCGAGGTACTACCGTCCAGTGGTAGATGGACAGCAACCACCCAGGGAGGTACTACTCTCCAGTGGTAGTTGGTAGGTAGACAGCAACCACCCAGGAGGTACTACTCTCTAGTGGTAGTTGGTAGGTAGACAGCAACCACCCAGGGTGGGACTACCGTCCAGTGGTAGTTTGTAGGTAGTCAGCAACTACCCAGGGATGTACTACTGTACAGTGGTGGGTGGTAGGTAGGCAGCAACCACTCAGGGAGGTACTACCCTCCAGTGGCAGATGCTAGGTAGACAGCAACCACGCAGGGAGGTGCTGCCTTCCAGTGGTAGGTGGTAGGTAGACAGCAACCACCCAGGAAGGTACTACCTTCCAGTGATAGTTGGGAGGAAGACAGCAACCACCCAGGAGGTACTATCGTCCAGTGGTAGTTGGTAGGTAGACAGCAACCTCCCAGGGAGGTACTACCGTCCAGTGGTAGTTGGTAGGTTGACAGCAACCACCCAGGGAGGTACTACCGTCCAGTGGTGGTTGGTAGGTTGACAGCAACCACCCAGGGAGGTACTACCATCCAGTGGTAGTTGGTAGGTAGACAGCAACCACCCAGGAGGTATAATCGTCCTGCCAAATGAATATGAAACGGAAACAACTAATTGTTTTACACAGGAATCTTGGTATCTTGGTATCAGTTGCATCTTGCTACTTCTTCCACCTAGATCATGGATCACGTGCAGTTGTTCATGTACGTGACTTAGTATACACACATTCATTTGAGTTTTTTCTAATCTTTTAATGCTTGTTGTTCGTAAAATATTTTCTTGTATATCCATGAGGAAGTAGGTGAAAATTCTTCCACTGTAAGTCCTGCGTCTCGTAAAACAGACTAAAATGCCGGAAGTAAGGGAAGAGTAACACCTTCCCCTGTATAATATAGATAAAGTAGAAGAAAGACGAACAGTTGGAGCTTAAGCAAGGTAACTTTAATGGTGGGACGCAGGGAAACCGGTTAGCCGGACTGGAGTCCTGGATATAAGGAGTACTGCACAGTGCCTGCACTCTGGAGGAGTCTGAAAAGTCATGAACTGTGATGTCAGTTCTTTTCTGGAAAGACAGTAACTGAACTAATGAGAGTGAAAGTGTGTCCGTCATTGTCTCCTCACCTACTTAGGTGGGAGGAGGCCAATGGAAAAAAAGAAATTTAAGAACAAATACCTACAGATTTCCTTGATTACTAGTGCATGCAAATAGTGCCAAGAATCTTGTCCTAGATACGGTACACCAGAGTTAAAAATCTGAAGCCGAGGGAATGAGTTGTTCACTCGGTATGTAGGAAAATTTTGGAGAAAGAAATAGCTTTTTATTGTATATGAATTTTTAAATTCTAACTGAATTTTGAAGTTCTTAAACAGAAAAGAAATAAAAAAAGAAGCTTTTATAAGGCAGAACCAGTGTTGTGTGAATATGGTTCTGTCTTATTTACGATTGCAAAATATATTTCTGGTAATTTTATAAGATTTCTCAATGAATCTTTTTGAAAAGTTTAGACCAGATGTTATTACATAAATCTTCAATATTTCTTCATCTATGAAATCTGGCCAGCAAATATGCACAACTATATATATATATATATATATATATATATATATATATATATATATATATATATACATATATATATATAGATATATATATATATATATATTTATTATATATATATATCTATATATATATATATATATATAAGTAGTGATGATTTCTACAGAGCGGTCTCCTCCTCTCAGGCATCCCTACCTCTCAGGCATCCCTTCTACAGAGCGGTCTCCTTTTCACACCTATGTGCTAATGCCCTTTTTCACACCTATATGCTAATGACCTTAACCCCGCCCACGACCCCCGCCCACGACCCCCGCCCCCGACCCCGCCCACGACGCCCCCCGCGCCTCCCCGCGCCCCCCCGCGCCCCCCTGCGCCCCCCGCGCCCCCCCCGCGCCCCCCCCCGCCCCCCTGCGCCCCCCCGCGCCCCCCCGCGCCCCCCCCGCGCCCCCCCGCGCCCCCCCGCGCCCTCCCCCCCGCGCCCGCCCCCCCCCCCCGCCCGTCGCGCCGACCCACCGGCCCCGCCGCGCCCCTCGAGCCCCGTCTGCGCCTTCTGCTGCGCCTTCTGCAGCGTCGTCCGGATCGCCCCCGCGCCCCGAATTTCCGATTTTTTTCAAATTTTTTTTGAATTTCTTGTGCTCTCCTCGGGTCAAATTTTTGAGGTTCCCCCCTCCCACTTTCACCCCCATCCCAATTTTTTTCGAATTTCATTTTCTTATGATCTCCTCAGATCAAATTTTTGGCTACCCCTCCTTCCACCCCCCTCCCCCCAATTTTTTTTTCTCGATAATACCAAGACTCCATCTCCTCGGATCAAGTTTTTCTCGATATCAAAGTCTCCATCTCCTTGGATCAAGTTTTCTCGATAATACAAAGACTCCAATTCCTCGGATCAAATTTTTCTCGAAATCAAAGTCTCCATCTCCTTGGATCAAGCTTTTCTCGATAATACAAAGACTCCATCTCCTTGGATCAAAGTTTTTCTCGATAATACAAAGACTCCCCCCTCTCAGGGTAAGCATTCAAATGAACTCCTCCTATGAGGCATGATACTTTCTCTTACTACAGGTCTAAACAAATGTGACGTCAGTATTCCTCTCATTAAGTTAAATAATCTAAAAAGTGTGTTTACTCGGCGGTCAGTGACGTCACCTGATGACCTCACACATACAGGCTGAATCTTGTCGACTTCCCCCTATGTCAGTGACGTCACGCGATGACCCCACACACACACAGGCTGAATCTTGTCGACTTCCCCCTACACATTTCATATACAACATAGGGAAAACATTTTCACTCTTAACCCAGGATAATCCAAATAATTTCACATTTTTTCGTTAATACCCACAACAATCCACAATTTCTTTACAACACAAGTCTAGACATTTTTCTCGTTTTAACTATTTCATCTCAGGTCACTCCCCACGAAGTAACCTTCTCTCTCTCCTCCTCCCCACCCTCCCGAACCCTCACACTCCAACCAACACCTCACAATTTTCACTCATAACCCCCAATTTTTCTCGTTTTAACTATTTCATCAGAAAGTCACCACAACACTTATAACCACTTTTCGATAAATTCACTAGTCACAATTTTACATATTACAAAGTTAATAGGCACACACACCTCACTTTACTTTGAACTCCTTCAAAACACTCTCATAAATCATTTGAATACTCACAAAAATACCTTTGAACATTTCCAAACAACACTGAAACACTTCCAAAATATCATTTTGAATACTCCCAAATAAGTTTTGACATCTCTAATTTATCTGCACTTACTCATTTCATTAAATTACAACTCATCCCCCCAAACTCCTCCCTCAGTCTCCAGACTTCACAATATTATCACAAAAACTAACTCAAACACT
This sequence comes from Cherax quadricarinatus, assembly GCF_038502225.1. Classification (NCBI taxonomy): domain Eukaryota; kingdom Metazoa; phylum Arthropoda; class Malacostraca; order Decapoda; family Parastacidae; genus Cherax; species Cherax quadricarinatus. Next base: position 46,272,024 of record NC_091303.1, on the reverse strand, counting down.
TTACTTTGAACATCACCAAAAAAACACCATCAATTACCTTTAAATACTCCAAAAACATCATTCGAACACCCCCAAATCACCTCTGAATACTCCCAGAACACCTTCATAAGTACTCTTGCACATCATTTGAACACCTTCAAAAACACCTTTGAATAACCTCAAAACACCATTTGAGTACTCCCAAATACACCACTGAATACTACTAAAACACCACTGAATACACTCAAAACACCACCAAAATCACCATAAACTAAGATCAACACCCACATCCCACAACACCCACAACCCACAACACCCACATCACCCACAACCCACATCACCCACACCCCACAATTTTTTTTTCGTTTTAACTAATTTCATCAGAAAGTCACAACAACAACACACTTATAATCACTTTTCAACAACTCTAGTTCGACAACAACACCCACAACCCACAACACCCACAACCCACAACACCCACACCCCACAATTTTTTATCGTTTTAACTAATTTCATCAGAAAAAGTCACAACAACAACCCACTTATAACATCTTTTCGGTATCTCTAGTTCGACAACAACACCCACAACACCCACATCCCACAACACCCACAACCCACATCACCCACACCCCACAACACCCACAACCCACATCACCCACACCCCACAACACACACAACCCACATCACCCACACCCCACAATTTTTTTCTCGTTTTAACTAATTTCATCAGAAAGTCACAACAACAACACACTTATAATCACTTTTCAACAACTCTAGTTCGACAACAACACCCACAACCCACAACACCCACACCCCACAATTTTTTCTCGTTTTAATTAATTTCATCAGAAAGTCACAACAACAACAACAACCCACAACTTATAATCACGCCTTTGAATAACCTCAAAACACCATTTGAGTACTCCCAAATACACCACTGAATACTACTAAAACACCACTGAATACACTCAAAACACCACCAAAATCACCATAAACTAAGATCAACACCCACATCCCACAACACCCACAACCCACAACACCCACATCCCACATCACCCACAACCCACATCACCAACAACCCACAATTTTTTCTCGTTTTAACTAATTTCATCACAAAGTCACCGAACCTAACCTAACCTAACCTATCCTAACCTATCCTAACTTAACCTAAACTAACCTAACCTAACCTAACCTGACCTAACCTAACCTAACCTAACCTAACCTAACTTAACCTAACCTAACCGAACCGAACTGAACCGAACCTAACCTAACCTAACCTAACCTAACCTATCCTAACTTATCCTAACCTAACCTAACCTAACCTAACTTATCCTAACCTAACCTAACCTAACCTAACCGAACCTAACCTAACCTAACCTAACCTAACCTAACCTAACCTAACCTAACCTAACCTAACCTATCCTAACCTATCCTAACCTAACCTAACCTATCCTAACCTAACTTATCCTAACCTAACCTAACCTAACCTAACTTATCCTAACCTAACCTAACCTAACTTATCCTAACCTAACCTAACCTAACCTAACCTAACCTAGCCTAACCTAACCTAACCTAACCTAACCTAACCTAACCTAACTTACCCTAACCTAACCTAACCTAACCTAGCCTAACCTAACCTAACCTAACCTAACCTAACCGAACCTAACCTAACCTAACCTATCCTAACCTATCCTAACCTAACCTAACCTATCCTAATCTAACTTATCCTAACCTAACCTAACCTAACCTAACCTAACATAACTTATCCTAACCTAACCTAACCTATCCTAATCTAACTTATCCTAACCTAACCTAACTTATCCTAACCTAACCTAACCTAACTTATCCTAACCTAACCTAACCTAACCTAACCTAACCTAACTTATCCTAACCTAACCTAACCTAACCTAACCTAACTTATCCTAATCTAAAATAACCTAACCTAACTTATCCTAACCTAACCTAACCTAACCTAACCTAACCTAACTTATCCTAATCTAAAATAACCTAACCTAACTTATCCTAACCTAACCTAACCTAACTTATCCTAACCTAACCTAACCTAGCCTAACCTAACCTAACCTAACCTAACCTAACCTAACCTAACCTATCCTACTCAAATCCACTAAAATCACTGTAACCAAGATATTCACAAAACTCTATGACTACCTAACACACACACACACACACACACACACACACACACACACACACACACACACACACACACACACACACACACACCTCACTTTACTTTGAACACCTTCAAAACACTCTCATACATCATTTGAGACCACCTTTTCTCAATATCTCTCATCCACAACCTTTATCATCTCATTACAGAACAACCCCAAGATTACTTCGAACACTCTCATAAATCATTTGAATACTCACATAAACACCTTTGAACATTTCCAAACAACACTGAAGCACTTCCAAAATATCATTTTGATTACTCCCAAATAAGATTTATCATCTCTAATTTATCTACACTTACACATTTCATTAACTGAAATTACAACACATCCACCATACTACTCCCTCAGTCTCCAGACTTTACAACATTAACACAAAAACTAACTCAGACACTTATGACATGAGACATTTTACCAAAACTAACACAAACACATATCTGTTATATCTCCAATATCTAAGATCACCACAATCAAGACGTTTGCCAAATTCTATAACCCCACCACTAAGACCACACATTTTTTTTTGTACATATTCTCTTAAAATATCATCATAACGAAGATCACTAAAACTATCTATACTTTTACTAAGATCACATAACATTTTGTCTTCTCTAACTCACCCACCAATTTACATTCTCATTCACACTTACACATTTCATTAAATTACAACTCATCCCCCCAAACTCCTCCCTCATTCTCCAGACTTTACAACATTAGCACAAAAAAAACTAACTCATACACTTATGACATGAGACATTACCATATCTAACACACTGACTAACTTTGAACCAACTCTGAACACCACTGATCTTCTTCAAAAAATACTCTGCACATCATTTGAACACCTTCAAAAACCACCATCAAACACCTCCGAATACTCCCAAAATACTACTGATTACTACCAAATCACCACTGAATACTACCAAATCACCGTCAAAATCACCAGAAACTAAGTTTAACATCACCATCTAACATCCTTTTTTATAGAAATCCCCTCAAATCACTATAACCAAGAACTCCCTCCCCATTTGGCGCATAAAAAAAAAGCATGAACACAATCCTAATACGCAAACATGATCACCATCAACTGAAAACATATCTTGTACACACACACAATCTAAGACAACCACCAACTACAATCACCCATGTTCACTTACCTCAAAAATCACTAATGTCACAGAAAAAACTCATTTTTATAAATATTTCACACAAAAAAAATCATATTTGACAATATCTAAGCGCACTCACCTCACTACCACCAACACACGATGTCACACCTCACAGGACCGACGAGCTCACCTCCAGTGACGTCACACTCCCATTGTGTTACTTGGTGGTTAGTAACATCACACCCAACCCACCTTGTTTCAACCTGTTGTACCCTACATTATCTAAGAACACTATATCCAAGACGATTACCAGATTTTATGACCCCACCACCAAGATCACAGAAAACACACATTTTTATAATTATTCACACAAAAATCACGATTACCAATTCCATATCATGTTTACCGTCATCTAACAACACTCATCACCAAGATCACCAAAAATCTAAGATCATGCATCTCAAAACTACTATGATCACTGAAAACACTTATTTTTAAACATTCGCACAAAAATAAGACATACACAAAAATACCACAACACTTCCACCAACATCTATAACATAACATGAGCACTATAACATATCACTATCACAAAAAAAAAATAATACACAGACACCCACATCTTATACATTTCAATCACAAATTTAAGACATGAGACATACACACCAATTTTAAGAAATTCACCTCCAACTAAGACATACACAACTTAACTAAGACATACACCAAAAACCTATACTTGACATATTGCGGTATGAATATTCATACCGCATTTATGTTGCATATCACATTTCCTCATCCACATCATCCCTAAAACATCCTTCCTTATTCATTCCGTATATCTCCTAGAGTTGTTTTAACCCCGACGGGCCCATCACGAAGTAGGAGCCAGAGCAACCATCACCACTCAACACCACCTACTACACTCTGGCTCCTACGTCGTGATGGGCCGTCGGGGTTAAAACAACTCTAGGAGATATACGGAATGAATAAGGAAGGATGTTTTAGGGATGATGTGGATGAGGAAATGTGATATGCAACATAAATGCAGTATGAATATTCATACCGCAATATGTCAAGTATAGGTTTTTGGTGTATGTCTTAGTTAAGTTGTGTATGTCTTAGTTGGAGGTGAATGTCTTAGATTTGGTGTGTATGTCTCATGTCTTAAATTTGTGATTGAAATGTATAAGATGTGGGTGTCTGTGTATTATTTTTTTTTTTTTTTGTGATAGTGATATGTTATAGTGCTCATGTTATGTTATAGATGTTGGTGGAAGTGTTGTGGTATTTTTGTGTATGTCTTATTTTTGTGCGAATGTTTAAGAATAAGTGTTTTCAGTGATCATAGTAGTTTTGAGATGCATGATCATAGATTTTTGGTGATCTTGGTGATGAGTGTTGATAGATGACGGTAAACATGATATGGAATTGGTGATCGTGATTTTTGTGTGAATAATTATAAAAATGTGTGTTTTCTGTGATCTTGGTGGTGGGGTCATAAAATCTGGTAATCGTCTTGGATATAGTGTTCTTAGATAATGTAGGGTACAACAGGTTGAAACAAGGTGGGTTGGGTGTGATGTTACCAACCACCAAGTAACATAATGGGAGTGTGACGTCACTGGAGGTGAGCTCGTCGGTCCTGTGAGGTGTGACATCGTGTGTTGGTGGTAGTGAGGTGAGTGCGCTTAGATATTGTCAAATATGATTTTTTTTGTGTGAAATGTTTATAAAAATGAGTGTTTTCTGTGATATTAGTGATTTTTGAGGTAAGTGAACATGGGTGATTGTAGTTGGTGGTTGTCTTAGATTATGTGTGTGTACAAGATATGTTTTCAGTTGATGGTGATCATGTACTAAGTGTTTGCGTATTAGGTTTGTGTTCATGCTTTTTTTTTTTTTATGCGCCAAATGGGGAGGGAGTTCTTGGTTATAGTGATTTGAGGGGATTTCTATAAAAAGGATGTTAGATGGTGATGTTAAACTTAGTTTCTGGTGATTTGGTAGTATTCAGTGGTGATTTGGTAGTAATCAGTAGTGTTTTGGGAGTATTCGGAGGTGTTTGATGGTGTTTTTTGAAGGTGTTCAAATGATGTGCAGAGTATTTTTTGAAGAAGATCAGTGGTGTTCAGAGTTGGTTCAAAGTTAGTCAGTGTGTTAGATATGGTAATGTCTCATGTCATAAGTGTATGAGTTAGTTTTTTTTGTGCTAATGTTGTAAAGTCTGGA
>NC_091303.1:46200790-46266412 GCF_038502225.1 Cherax quadricarinatus | reverse complement strand
AAAATTAAAAAATTTTACATTAACATTAATGAAAAAAATATATCTTTAAACGAATAAGAGAAAATTTTTGAAAGGACTTAATTTTAAATGAGTTCTTGCTAAATGGCCAGTTTTACATATTCAGCACGACATATATATATATATATATATATATATATATATATATATATATATATATATATATATATATATATATATATATATATATATATATATACATATATATATATAGATACATATATATATATATATATATATATATATATATATATATATATATATATATATATATATATATATACATATACATATATACATACATATATATATATATATATATATATATATATATATATATATATATATATATGTATATATATATATATATAAATATATATACATATATATATATACATATATATATATATATATATATATATATATATATATATATATATATATATATATATATATATATATATATATATATATATATATTTCAACACGTCGGTCGTCTCCCACCGAGGCAGGGTGACAAAAATAGAAAGAAAATCCCCTGAAAGAAAATACTTTCATCATTCAACAGTTTCACCATCACTCATACATAATCACTGTCTTTGCAGAGGCGCTCAGATACGACAGTTTAGAAGTCCCTTCAAACTGCCGATATCCCAAACCCCTCCTTTAAAGTGCAGCATTGTACTTCTCATTTCCAGGACTCAAGTCCGGCTATATAAAAATAACCGATTTCCTTGAATCCCTTCAAAAATATTACTCTGCTCACACTCCAACAGCTCGTCAGGTCCCAAAAACCACTCGTCTCCTTTCACTCCTGTCTAACACGCTCACACATGCTTGCTGGAAGTCCAAGTCCCTCGCCCACAAAACCTCCTTTATCCCCTCCCTCCAATCTTTTTGAGGACGACCCCTACCCCGCCTTCCTTCGCTTACTCTCTCCAAGTCATTGTTCTTTGATCTATTCTCTCTAGATGACCGAACCACCTCAACAAACCCTCTTCAGCCCTCTGACTAATACTTTTAATAACTCCACACCTCCTAATTTCCACACTCCGGATTCCCTGCATAATATTTGCACCACACATTGTCATTAGATAGGACATCTCCACTGCATCCAACCGCCTCCTCGCTGCAGCATTTGCAACCCAAGCTTTACACCCATATAAGTACCACTATACTTAAGAACATTCCCTTCTTTGCCTCCAAGAATAATGCTTTTTGTCTCCACATATACCTCAATGCACCACTCACCTTTTTCCCTTCATCAATTCTATGATTAACCTCATCCTACATAAACCCATCCGCTGACAAGTGAACTTATAAATATCTGAAAACATTATTTCTTCTATACTCCGTCTCTCCAATGTGATATCCAGTTTTTCTTTATCTAAGTCGTTTGATACTCTTATCACCTTACTCTTATTTATGATCACTTTCAACTTTCTTCCTTTACACACCCTCCCAAACTCGTCCACTAACCTCTGCGACTTTCCTTTAGAATCTCCAATAAGCACAGAATCCTCAGCAAAAAGTAATTGTGTCAAATCCCATTTTGTATTTGATTCCCCATAATTTAATCCCACCCCTCTCCCGAACACCCAAACATTTACTTCTTTTACAGCCCCATCTATAAATATATTAAACAACCATGGTGACATTACACATCCCTGTCTAAGACCTACTTTTGCCGGGAAGTAATCTCCCTCTCTTCTACACACCCTAACCTGAGCATCACTATCCTCATAAAAACTCTTTACAGCATTTAGTAACTTACTACCTATTCCATATACTTGCAACATCTGCCACATTGCTCCCCTATCCACTCTATCATATGACTTTTCTAAATCCATAAATGCAATGAAAACTTCCCTACCTTTATCTAAATACTGTTCACATATATGCTTCAATGTAAACACTTGATCTATACATCCCCTACCCACTCTGAAACCTCTTTGCTTATCTGCAATCCTTCTCTCTGTCTTACCTCGAATTCTTTCAATAATAACCCTACCATAAACTTCTGGTATACTCAGTAAACTTATTCCCCTATATTTTTTTACACTCTCTTTTGCCCCCTTCCCTTTACATAAAGGGACTATACATTCTCTCCACCAATCCCTAGGTACCTTCCCCTCTTTCATACATTTATTAAACAAAAATACCAACCACTCCAACACTATATCTCCCCCTGCTTTTAACATTTCTGTCATGATCCCGTCAGTTCCAGCTGCTTTACCCCCTTTCATTCTACGTAATACCTCCCTGGCCAGTGCTTGAATTTACCGCCTTCCTTTCCTCATCCTCATTTAAAAGTTCCTCAAAACATTCCCGCCATCTACCTGATCAGCCGGGCTGTGGCTCGTACGTTGGATTGCGTGCAGCCAGCAATAACAGCCTGGTTGATCAGGCTCTCATCCACCAGGAGGCCTGGTCACAGACCGGGCCGCGGGGGCGTTGACCCCCGGAACTCTCTCCAGGTAAACTCCAGGTACCCATTACCTCTAGTTCTCCTTCAACTAACTCTCTTACTTTGTTTTTAACTGACAAATCCAGTCGTTCCCAAGGCTTTCGTAAGTTGTTTATCTCACTCACAATTTTTTTTATTAACACATTGGCCGATTCCCACCAAGGCAGGGTGGCCCGAAAAAGAAAAACTTTCATCATCATTCACTCCATCACTGTCTTGCCAGAGGCGCGCTTACACTACAGTTATAAAACTGCAACATTAACACCTCTCCTTCAGAGTTCAGACACTGTACTTCCCATCTCCACGACTTAAGTCTGGCCTGCCGGTTCCCCTGAATCCCTTCATAAATGTTACCTTGCTCACGCTACAACAGCACGTCAAGTATTAAAAACCATTTGTTTCCATTCACTCCTATCAAATACGCTCACGCACGCTTGCTGGAAGTCCAAGCCCCTCCTGGAGTTTACCTGGAGAGAGTTTCGGGGGTCAACGCCCCCGCGGCCCGGTCTGTGACCAGGCCTCCTGGTGGATCAGCGCCTGATCAACCAGGCTGTTGCTGCTGGCTGCACGCAAACCAACGTACGAGCCACAGCCCGGCTGATCAGGAACTGACTTTAGGTGCTTGTCCAGTGCCAGCTTGAAGACTGCCAGGGGTCTGTTGGTAATCCCCCTTATGTGTGCTGGGAGGCAGTTGAACAGTCTCGGGCCCCTGACACTTATTGTATGGTCTCTTAACGTGCTAGTGACACCCCTGCTTTTCATTGGGGGGATGGTGCATCGTCTGCCAAGTCTTTTGCTTTCGTAGTGAGTGATTTTCGTGTGCAAGTTCGGTACTAGTCTCTCTAGGATTTTCCAGGTGTATATAATCATGTATCTCTCCCTCCTGCGTTCCAGGGAATACAGGTTTAGAAACCTCAAGCGCTCCCAGTAATTGAGGTGTTTTATCTCCGTTATGCGCGCCGTGAAAGTTCTCTGTACATTTTCTAGGTCGGCAATTTCACCTGCCTTGAAAGGTGCTGTTAGAGTGCAGCAATATTCCAGCCTAGATAGAACAAATGACCTGAAGAGTGTCATCATGGGCTTGGCCTCCCTAGTTTTGAAGGTTCTCATTATCCATCCTGTCATTTTTCTAGCAGATGCGATTGATACAATGTTATGGTCCTTGAAGGTGAGATCCTCCGACATAATCACTCCCAGGTCTTTGACGTTGGTGTTTCGCTCTATTTTGTGGCCAGAATTTGTTTTGTACTCTGATGAAGATTTAATTTCCTCATGTTTACCATATCTGAGTAATTGAAATTTCTCATCGTTGAACTTCATATTGTTTTCTGCAGCCCACTGAAAGATTTGGTTGATGTCCGCCTGGAGCCTTGCAGTGTCTGCAATGGAAGACACTGTCATGCAAATTCGGGTGTCATCTGCAAAGGAAGACACGGTGCTGTGGCTGACATCCTTGTCTATGTCGGATATGAGGATGAGGAACAAGATGGGAGCTAGTACTGTGCCTTGTGGAACAGAGCTTTTCACCGTAGCTGCCTCGGACTTTACTCTGTTGACGACTACTCTCTGTGTTCTGTTAGTGAGGAAATTATAGATCCATCGACCGACTTTTCCTGTTATTCCTTTAGCGCGCATTTTGTGCGCTATTACGCCATGGTCACACTTGTCGAAGGCTTTTGCAAAGTCTGTATATATTACATCTGCATTCTTTTTGTCTTCTAGTGCATTTAGGACCTTGTCGTAGTGATCCAGTAGTTGAGACAGACAGGAGCGACCTGTTCTAAACCCATGTTGCCCTGGGTTGTGTAACTGATGGGTTTCTAGATGGGTGGTGATCTTGCTTCTTAGGACCCTTTCAAAGATTTTTATGATATGGGATGTTAGTGCTATTGGTCTGCAGTTCTTTGCTGTTGCTTTACTGCCCCCTTTGTGGAGTGGGGCTATGTCTGTTGTTTTTAGTAACTGAGGGACGACCCCCGTGTCCATGCTCCCTCTCCATAGGATGGAAAAGGCTCGTGATAGGGGCTTCTTGCAGTTCTTGATGAACACAGAATTCCATGAGTCTGGCCCTGGGGCAGAGTGCATGGGCATGTCATTTATCGCCTGTTCGAAGTCATTTGGCGTCAGGATAACATCGGATAGGCTTGTGTTAATCAAATTTTGTGGCTCTCTCATAAAAAATTCATTTTGATCTTCGACTCTCAGTCTGGTTAGCGGCTTGCTAAAAACTGAGTCATATTGGGACTTGAGTAGCTCACTCATTTCCTTGCTGTCATCTGTGTAGGACCCATCTTGTTTAAGTAGGGGCCCAATACTGGGCGTTGTTCTCGATTTTGATTTGGCATAGGAGAAGAAATACTTTGGGTTTCTTTCGATTTCATTTATAGCTTTTAGTTCTTCCCGCGATTCCTGACTCCTAAAGGATTCTTTTAGCTTAAGTTCGATGCTTGCTATTTCTCTGACCAGTGTCTCCCTGCGCATTTCAGATATATTGACCTCTTTTAGCCGCTCTGTTATTCTTTTCCGTCGCCTGTAAAGGGAGCGCCTGTCTCTTTCTATTTTACATCTACTCCTCCTTTTTCTTAGAGGAATAAGCCTTGTGCATACATCGAGTGCCACCGAGTTAATCTGTTCTAGGCATAAGTTTGGGTCTGTGTTGCTTAGTATATCTTCCCAGCTTATATCGGTTAGGACTTGGTTTACTTGGTCCCACTTTATGTTTTTGTTATTGAAGTTGAATTTGGTGAATGCTCCCTCGTGACTAGTCTCATTTTGTCGGTCTGGGGCTCCTCGCATACATGTCTGAACCTCAATTATGTTGTGATCTGAGTATATTGTTTTTGATATGGTGACATTTCTTATCAGATCATCATTGTTAGTGAATATGAGGTCTAGTGTATTCTCCAGTCTAGTAGGCTCTATTATTTGCTGGTTTAAATTGAATTTTGTGCAGAGATTTAAAAGCTCGTGTGAGTGTGAGTTTTCATCAGAGCTGCCTCCTGGTGTTATTACTGCAACAATATTATTTGCTATATTCCTCCATTTTAGGTGCCTTAAGTTGAAATCCCCCAGGAGCAAGATGTTGGGTGCAGGAGCTGAAAGATTTTCCAGACAGTGGTCAATTTTTAACAGCTGTTCCTGGAATTGCTGGGATGTTGCATCCGGAGGCTTGTAGACTACCACAATGACTAGGTTTTGGTTCTCGACCTTTACTGCTAAAACTTCCACTACGTCATTTGAGGCATTAAGCAGTTCTGTGCAAACAAGTGACTCTGCAATGTACAGGCCAACCTCGCCCACAAAACCTCCATTACCCCATCCCTCCAACCCTTCCTAGGCCGACCCCTATCCCGCCTTCCCTCCACTACAGATTTATACACTCTCAAAGGCATTCTCTTTTGTTCCATTCTCTCCACATGTCCGAACCACCTCAACATCCCTTCCTCAACCCTCTGGATAACAGTTTTGGTAAACCCACACCTTCTAATTTCCAAACTACAAATTCTCTGCATTATATTCACACCACACATTGCCCTCAGAGACTACATCTCCACTGCCTCCAGCCTTCTCTTCGTTGCAACATTCATCACCCATGCTTCACACCCATACAGAAGTGTTGGTATAACTATACTCTCATACATTCCTCTCTTTGCTTCCACGGACAAAGTTCTTTATCTCCACAGACTCCTAAGTGCACCACTTACCCTTTTTCCCTCATCAATTCTATGATTCACCTCATCCTTCATAGACCCATCAACTGACACGTCAACTCCTAAATATCTGAATACATTCACCTCCGCCATACTCTCTCCCTCCATTCTGATATCCAATCTTTCGTCACCTAATCTTTTCGTTATCCTCATAACATTACTCTTTTTTTTTATTTTCAGCAAAATTTCGTGTCAATGTCTCTCCCACTCTATCATCTACTCTCTTTTTGCACTCTCTCACCACTCTCTTCACCTTTCTTTTACTCTCCATATACTCTGTTCTTCTTATAACACTTCTGCTTTGTAAAAACCTATTGTAAGCTACCTTTTTCTCTTTTATCACACCCTTTACTTTATCATTCCACCAATTACTCCTCTTTCCTCCTCCACCCACCATCCTATAGCCACAAACTTCTGCCCTACATTCTAATACTATCCCAACCCTCTTCAACCCCCCTCACTATTCATACTTGCACTAGCCCACCTTCCTGCCAGTAGTTGCTTATATCTCACCCTAACTTCCTCCTCCCTTAGTTTATAAACTTTAGCCTCTCTCTTACTTGCTGTTTCCATTTTCCTTTTGTCCCATCTACCTCTTACTCTAACTGTAGCTACAACTAAATAATGATCCGATATATCCGTTGCCCTTCTATAAACATGTACATCCTGGAGCCTACCCATTAACCCTTTATCCACCAATACATAGTCTAACTACACACACACACACACACACACACACACACACACACACACACACACACACACACACACACACACACACACACACACACACACACACAAAAGTTGCCTTAGAAAATGACGTAGTGGAGGCAGGAACCATACACAGTTTTAAGACGAGGTTTGATAAAGCTCATGGAGCGGGGAGAGAGAGGGCCTAGTAGCAACCGGTGAAGAGGCGGGGCCAGGAGCTAGGACTCGACCCCTGCAACCACAAATAGGTGAGTACAAATAGGTGAGTACATTCGCATTCAGCAAGTACGGCTGGGTTTGGGTGTGAGAAGACGTATGTAGTGTCATCTGCAAATAATATGGGTTTGAGTAGCTGTGATGTATTCGGTAGGTCATTGATGTAGATGAGAAAGAGGAGTGGTCCAAGGACACTTCCCTGTGGGACTCCTACTGTGATTGGTTGTGTGGAAGAGTTTGCACCATTTGTGCACACGTATTGGATTCTGTTACTAAGGTATGACTTTAGGTAGTTGAGGGAGTGGCCACTTATACCACAGTGTGTTAATTTAGTGTACAGCAGTTCATGGTGGACTGTATCAAAAGCTTTACGTAAGTCAATGAAAATTCCCAGCGGGACTTCTTTCTTCTCAAGAGCGGTATATATCAGTTCTAGCATGTGTATAGTAGCGTCATTTGTGCTTTTTTATTCCTGAATCCAAACTGACAGGAGTTTAGTATGTTGTTTGAGATGAGGTAGGAATAGATCCGTCTATGAGTTAATTTTCCAAAGATTTTAGAGAGCAGTGGTAAGTTAGAAATTGGTCTATAGTTATTCAAGTCGGCTTGATCACCTTTGTGGATCAGGGTGACCCTCACTATTTTGAGAACTGCTAAGAAGGTGGAGGATTCAATGAATTTGTTAAAGAGTGTTGCAATAATTGGTGACAGTACCTGTGAAGCTTTTTAGTACATAAAAGTTGGCAAGTTGTTTATGTCTCCTGCCCTGTTTTTAAGGGTGTTGATGATGAGCGAGACCTCCGTTGGGTTGATTGGACCTAGGAATAGTGTATGCGGGTAGGTACCCGTGAGGTAGTCTGATGGACGGGTATTAGAGCTTGGGATTTTGTTCGCTAGGTTCTTTCCTATGGTGGATAAGAAAACATTGAGTGTGTTTGCTGTTTCAGTTGGTGGGAGTAAGGGTTCATCTGATTTGTTGATTTGACTGTTTTATTTTTGGATATCCTTTGAGCTCCTAGAATTTCAGATAAGGTTTTCCAGGGCTTTTTTTATATCACCTTTGATGCTTTGTAATCTGTTTTCATAATACAATTTTTTAGACCTTCCTATTAGGCTGGTAAGGGCTGACGAGTAACGTTTACACTGGTCTGTAGTTATTTGATCCATTCTGTACTGTTTTTCATATTGGTGCTTTGTGTTAGTGGATCTGAAGATGGTGGGTGTTAGCCAGGGAATATTTAGTCTCTTTGTTGTGAGCTGTTTAGTTTTTTTAGGGCAATGTTTGTTATAGAGGCAGTGGGTTCTTTTTATAAAATTATTAATACATTCATTAGTGTCTGTATATGTTTCAAGCTCAATATGCCCTGGTAACTACTAATGGAGCAATGACTGATAGACGAATGACTACTGGGGAAATATCATTCCTAGAGGAAGGATAATTCTTCTGAAAGGATTAGTTCTCATTCAAGAATAACTACTGTAAGGATAACTACTGATTATTGGGTAACAGTAATTGCAAAGATAACTACCCATGGAAGGGCAAGTACCGATGAAAAACACCAACAAAGCCACTAACTACCAATACTGGGTAACTACCGTGGGACGAACTATAGATGGAATGACAAGTGCTGGAAGACAGCTAACTCGTAAGACGAATACTGGTAATGTAGCGTTTGTAGAGTACTGGAAAAACAACTGTGTGATGCTGCTCCTTGGAGAAGGTAGACTCCTGGTAGTGTCACTATTGGCAGAAGGTAGAATACTGGTAGTGTCACTACTGGTAGAAGGTAGACTCCTGGTAGTGTCACTATTGATAAAAGGTAGACTACTAGTAGTGTCACTACTTGCAGAAGATACACTACCGGTAGTGTTACTACGGGTAGTGTTATTACTGGCAGTGTTATTACTGATAGCATTGCTACTGGTAGTGTCACTACTAATAAAAGGTAGACTACTGGTAGTGTGACTACTTGTAGAAGGTACACTACTGGTAGTGTTACTACTGGTATTGTTACTACTGGTAGTGTTACTACTGGCAGTGTTACTACTGGGAGCATTTCTGCTGGTAGTGTCACTACTGGTAGAAGGTAGACTACTGGTAGTGTCACTATTGATAAAAGGTAGACTACTAGTAGTGTCACTACTTGCAGAAGATACACTACCGGTAGTGTTACTGCTGGTAGCGTTATTACTGGCAGTGTTATTACTGGTAGCATTGCTACTGGTAGTGTCACTACTAATAAAAGTTAGACTACTGGTAGTGTCACTACTTGTAGAAGGTACACTACTGGTAGTGTTACTAATGGTATTGTTACTACTGGTAGTGTTACTACTGGCAGTGTTACTACTGGCAGCATTTCTGCTGGTAGTGTCACTACTGGAAGTGTCACTACTGGTAGTGTTACTACTGGTAGTGTTGTTACTGGTGGTGTTACTACTGGTAGTGTTACTACTGGTAGGGTTACTACTGGCAGTGTAACTACTGGTAGAAGGTAGACTACTGGTAGTGTCACTACTGGTAGAAGGTACACCACTGGTAGAAGGTTGACTACTGGTAGTGTCACTACTGGTAGAAGGTACACCACTGGTAGAAGGCCGGCTACCGGTAGTGTTACTACTGGTTGTGTTATTACTGGTAGCACTGCTACTGGTAGTGTCACTACTAATAAAAGGTAGACTACTGGTAGTGTCACTACTTGTAGAAGGTACACTACTGGTAGTGTTACTACTGGTAGTGTTACTACTGAAAGTGTTACTACTGGCAGTGTTGTTACTGGTGGTGTTACTACTGGTAGTGTTACTACTTGTAGGGTTACTACTGGTAGTGTAACTACTGGTAGAAGGTAGACTACTGGCAGTGTCACTACTGGTAGAAGGTACACCACTGGTAGAAGGTTGACTACTGGTAGTGTCACTACTGGTAGAAGGTACACTACTGGTAGTGTTACTACTGGTAGTGTTAATACTGGTGGTTTTACTACAGGTAGTGTTACTACTGGCAGTGTTACTACTGGCAGTGTCACTACAGGTAGACAGTAGGCTACTGGTATTGTCGCTACTGGGAGTGTTACTACTGGCAGTGTTACTACAGGTAGACAGTAGGCTACTGGTATTGTCGCTACTGGGAGTGTTACTACTAATAGTATCACTACTGGTAGTGTTACTACTGAAAGTGTTACTACTGGCAGTGTTGTTACTGGTGGTGTTACTACTGGTAGTGTTACTACTGGTAGGGTTACTACTGGCAGTGTAACTACTGGTAGAAGGTAGACTACTGGTAGTGTCACTATTGATAAAAAGTAAACTACTAGTAGTGTCACTACTTGCAGAAGGTACACTTCCGGTAGTGTTACTACTGGTAGTGTTACTACTGGTAGTGATACTACTGGCAGTGTTACTACTGGCAGCATTTCTGCTGGTAGTGTCACTACTGGAAGTGTCACTACTGGCAGTTTTACCACTGGTAGTGTCACTACTGGTAGTGTTACTACTGGTAGTGTTGCTACTGGTCGTGTTACTACTGGTAATGTTACTACATGTAGGGTTCCTACTGGTAGTGTAACTACTGGTAGAAGGTAGACTACTGGTAGTGTCACTACTGTTAGAAGGTACACTACTGGTAGTGTCACTGCTGGTAGACGGTACACTACTGGTAGTGTAACTACTGGTAGTGTCATTACTGTTAGTATCAGTACTGGTAGAAGGTACACTACTGGTAGTGTTACTACTGGTAGTGTTACGACTGGTAGTGTTACTACTGGCAGTGTCACTACAGGTAGATACTAGACTACTGGTATTGTCACTACTTGTAGTGTTACTACTGGTAGTGTTACTACTAGTAGTCTCACTACTGGTAGAAGGTAGACTACTGTTAGTGTAACTACTGTTAGAAGGCAGACTGCTGGAAGAAGATAGACTGTTGGCAGTGTCACTACTGGTAGAACGTACACTACTGGTTGTGTCATTGCTGGTAGAATGTACACTACTGGCAGTGTCACTACTGGTAGAAGGTGAACTACTGGTGGAAAGTACAATACTAGTAAAGGGTACGCTACTGGTGGAAAGTACAATACTAGTAAAGGGTACGCTACTGGTAGTGTCACTACTGGTCGAGAGTACACTACTTGTAGTGTCACTACTGGTAGAAGGTACACTACTGGTAGTGTCACTACTGTTAGTGTAACTACTGGTAGTGTCACTTCTGATATCACTATTGGTAGAAGATACACTACTGGTAGTGTCACTCCTGGTAGAAGGTACACTGCTGGTAATGTCACTCCTGGTAGAAGGTACACTGCTGGTAATGTCACTCCTGGTAGAAGGTACATTGCTGGTAGTGTCACTCCTGGTAGAAGGTAAACTGCTGGTAGTGTCACTCCTGGTAGAAGATACACTGCTGGTAGTGTCACTACTGGTATTGTAACTACTAGTAGTGTCACTTCTGATAATGTCACTACTGGCAGAAGGTACACTATTGGTAGTGTAAGCTGGATTACGTGATCCCAGCAGTAACAGCCTGGTTGATCAAGCTCTGATCAACCGAGAGGCCTGGTCAAGAACTGGGCCACGAGGGCGTTGACCCCCAGATCACCCTCCAGGTAAGCTCCAGGAATCGTAGATATTATGGTAGTATGTAGTATAGTATAGTAGAATGTAGTATCGTAAAACCTTAAATATCATTACCACTTAAACCGCGTTATTATGTATATATTTATTAATACTGATGCAATGGTCGGAGAAGTGGCAGATGCAGTTTAATATAGACAAATACAAAGTTCTAAATGTTGAACAGGAAAATAACCATGCCACATATAAATTAAATAATGTGGACCTTAATACTACTGATTGCAAAAAGGATTTGGAAGTTCTTGTTAGCAGTAATCTAAAACCAAGACAACAGTGCATTAGTGTTCGCAATAAAGCTAACAGAATTCTTGGCTTCACATCTGGAAGTATAAATAATAAAAGTCCTCATGTTGTTCTTCAACTCTATATATCCTTGGTAAGGCCTCATTTAGACTATGCTGCTCAGTTCTGGTCACCTTATTACAGAATGGATATAAATGCTTTGGAATACGTACAGAGGAGGATGACAAAGTTGATCCCACGTAACAGAAATCTTCCCTATGAGGATAGACCGAGTGTCCTGAATCTGCACTCTCTCGAAAGGCGTAGAATTAGAGGGGATATGATCGAGGTGTATAAATGGAAAACAGGAATAAATAAAGGGGATGTAAGTAGCGTGCTGAAAATTTCCAGCCAAGACAGGACTCGCAGCAATGGTTTCAAGTTGGAAAAATTCAGATTCAGGAAGGATATAGGAAAGGACTGGTTTGGTAATAGAGTTGTGGGTGAGTGGAACAAACTCCCGAGTACAGTTATTCAGGCTAAAACGTTGTGTAGTTTTAAAAATAGATTGGATAAATATACGAGTGGGTGTGGGTGGGTGTAAGTTAGATCTGACTAGCTTGTGCTGCTCGGCCTGGTGCCGTGCTCTTTCCTTGAGTGGACGTGACCAGACTGGGTGGGTCTTTGGGCTAATCCGGGGGAAAGGAGATGGACCTGCTCCGCATGGGTCAGTAGGCCTGTTGCAGTGTTCCTTCTTTCTTATGTACTTAATACATACATTGTTGTTAACGAGCAGGCTTTACTGACACACTCGTTCGAAGAGCCTGTTAGCTTTCTTTCTCCAGACTAGTTGGCTGTTGTCCCATTTATATACAACAGAAATGACATGTGTGCCAGGGATGGGGTTTCACTTATCTAGGTCTGGGGTGGGGGCACTGGCAACGGCAGTGGAGGGAGCTGTTAGGGCTTTAAACTAGGAATAGATAGTGGTATGGGTTTTGGCGAGAATACAGTGAAATCCCAGTGTAGTAATACTATGAGTTCTAGGGGAACTAGTAATAGACAGAATGAGTTGGATATTGGAAAGCCAATGGCACTATGCGACAAGGACAGTAATAGGTTTAGTGAAAAAACAGATATGAGCAGGAAGGGTAAAGAGAAAGGTGGGTCTTTAAAATTATATTATGCTAATAGCCGTAGTGCTAGGAATAAGATGAATGAGTTGAGATTAGTTGCTAGTGCAGGTAACATTGATGCATTTGCAATCACTGAGACATGGTTTAATTCCAAAAGTCGGGACATGCCTTCGGAATGTCACATTCCGGGTTTTAAATTATTCTAAGTAGATAGAAATATCGGTAAGGGAGGTGGGGTGGCACTGTATGTCCGAGATCACTTGGACTGTTGCATAAAAACGGGTATTAAGTCTGAGGTAACACATACAGAGTCTGTCTGGATAGAATTTTCAGAGGGGCTTAAAAAATTTATTCTAGGAGTGATATACCGTCCCCCAAACTTAGATAGGGACCAAGGGAAATTATTGTGGGAGGAAATTGTTAAGGCCACAAGGCACGATAATGTAGCAATTCTAGGGGACTTTAACTTTAGTCACATTGATTGGAATTTCTTGACTGGGAATTTAGAATCAAATGCCTTCTTAGAAGTAGTTCAGGAATGTTTTTTGAGACAGTTTGTGACAGAACCTACAAGGGGAAATAACCTTGATTTGATTCTGGCGAACAAGGAAACCCTTGTAAATAATTTAGAAATTAATGAGGAACTCGGCACAAGCGATCACAAAGCAATTACCTCTAGCATAGAATGGAAGTATGATAGTAGGGACAACTCAGTAACAGTTCCAGATTTTCGCTTAGCAGATTACAATGGGCTTAGAGAACACTTATCATCTGTTGACTGGGGCAACGAAGAGAGCTATCAATATGACAGTTTTCTGAACACCATACATGCTGCTCAAAGAACGTTCATCCCATATAAAGAAATTAGATCAAATAGAAATTACCCAAAATGGATGAATAATAGGCTGAAATATCTACTAGGACATAAGAAAGGAATTTATAGGCGTATCAAAAGAGGTGAGGGTCATCTTATGAATCAGTATATTGACATTAAGAGGATCGTTGATAAGGGGATAAGAAAAGCTAAAAGGGACTATGAAATTAAAGTTGCTAGGGATTCTAAAACTAACCCAAAAAGTTTTTTCCAGGTCTATAGAACAAAAGTTAGAGTTAAGATAGGTCCATTTAAAAATAACTATGGGCATCTTACTGACAAAGAGAATGAAATGTGATCGATTTTAAATAATTATTTTTTCTCGGTTTTTACACAGGAAGACACTAACAGTATTCCAGTAATTAATATTTATAGTGGGCCAGAAGAAGATAAATTATGTAACATCACAGTCACTAGTGAAATGGTTATGAAACAAATAGACCGACTGAAGAAAAATAAGTCACCGGGTCCTGATGAGCTTTTTTCAAGGGTTCTTAAGGAATGCAAAATGGAACTCTGTGAACCATTAACTAATATTTTTAATTTATCTCTTCAAACAGGTGTAGTGTCTGATATGTGGAAGATGGCTAATGTAATTCCTATTTTTAAAACAGGGGACAAGTCATTACCGTCAAATTACTGCCCAATAATCCTAACCTCAATTGTAGGCAAATTACTAGAGTCAATTATAGTTGAGATTATAAGAAGCCATCTCGATAAGCATAGCTTGATTAATGATACTCAGCATGGATTCACAAGAGGCCGGTCTTGTCTAACTAATTTATTAACTTTCTTCAGTAAAGCTTTTGAGGCTGTTGACCACGATAAAGAATTTGATATTATTTACTTAGATTTTAGTAAGGCTTTTGATAGAGTTCCGCACCATAGACTGTTAAAGAAAGTGTCATCTCATGGCATTGGGGAAAAGTGCTCTCGTGGATCGAGTCATGGCTCACAGAGAGGAAGCAGAGAGTGTCCATAATTGGGGTTAAATCCGCATGGGGATCTGTAACAATTGGCGCTCCACAGGGATCAGTCTTGGGCCCGTTGTTGTTTATAATATATATCAATGATCTTGATGAGGGAATTACTAGTGAAATGAGCAAATTCGCCGATGACACAAAGATAGGTAGGATAATTGATTCAAACGTAGATATCAGGGAACTTCAGGAGGATTTAGACAAACTCAATACCTGGTCAGCAAAGTGGCAGATATAATGTGAAGAAATAATGTTAAATCTATATCAGCGGTTCTTAACCGCTGGTTAATTCCCAGGGAAATATGAGTGAACACAAAGCAACAGTAATTATTGGCCTTACATACCTTTGTATGTCCTAAATTAGATGGGGGGAGGGGGTGACGCTCCCCGGAGATCAAAATGTGAAATTCCACTAAAAGCGAGTAAGTAGTTATCCTTCCACCAGTAGTTATCCTTCCACCAGTAGTTATCCTTCCACCAGAAGTTATCCTTCACCAGTAGTTAACCTTCCTCTAGTATTCTTTCCACCAGTAGTTATCCTTCCACCATTAGTTATAATTCCACCAGTAGTTATCCTTCCAGTAGTAATCCTTCCACCAGTAGTTATCCTTCCACCTGTAGTTATCATTTCACCAGTAGTTATCCTTCCACCTGTAGTTATCATTTCACCAGTAGTTATCCTTCCACCAGTAGTTATCCTTCCACCTGTAGTTATCATTTCACCAGTAGTTATCCTTCCACCAGTAATCCTTCCAACAGTAGCTATCCTTCTTCCACTAGTTATCCTTCCACTAGTAATCCTTCCACCAGTGGTTATCCTTCCACTAGTAATCCTTCCACCAGCAGTTATCCTTCCAGTAGTTATCCTTCCACCAGTAGTTATCATTCCGCCAGTAGTTATCATTCCACCAATAGTTATCCTTCCACCAGAAGTTATCCTTCCACCAGTAGTTATCCTTCCACCAGTAGTTATCCTTCCACCAGTAGTCATCATTCCACCATTAGTTATCATTCCACCAGTAGTTATCCTTCCACCAGTAATCATTCCACCAGTATTTATCATTCCACCAGTAGTTATCCTTCTACCAGTAGATATCCTTCCACCAGTAATCCTTCCACGAGTTATCCTTCCACCAATAGTTATCCTTGTACCAGTAGTTATCCTTCAAAGAGTAGTAATCCATCCACCAGTAGTTATCATTCCACCAGTAGCTATCATTCCACCAGTAGTTATCCTTCCACCAGTAGTTATCCTTCTTCCAGTAGTTATTATTCCACCAGTAGTTATCCTTCTACCAGTAGTTATCATTCCACCAGTAGCTATCATTCCTCCAGTAGTTATCCATCTACCAGTAGTTATCCTTCCACCAGTAGTTATCATTCCACCAGTAGCTATCATTCCACCAGTAGGTATCCATCTACCAGTAGTTATCCTTCCACCAGTAGTTATCCTTCTACCAGTAGTTATAATTCCACCAGTAGCTATCATTCCACCAGTAGTTATCCTTCCACCAGTAGTTATCCTTCTACCAGTAGTTATAATTCCACCAGTAGCTATCATTCCTCCAGTAGTTATCCATCTACCAGTAGTTATCCTTCTACCAGTAGTTATCATTCCACCAGTAGCTATCATTCCACCAGTAGTTATCCATCTACCAGTAGTTATCCTTCCACCAGTAGTTATCCTTTCCCCAGTAGTTATCCTTCCACTAGTAATCCTTCCACCAGTAGTTATCCTTATACAAGTAGTTATCCTTCCACCGGTAGTTATAGTTCCGCCAGTAGTTATCCTTTCACTAGTAATTCTTCCACCAGTAGTTATCCTTCCACTAGTAATCCTTCCACCAGTAGTTATCCTTCTACAAGTAGTTACACTTCCACTGGTAGTTATCCTTCCGCCAGTAGTCATCATTCCTCCATTCGTTATCATTAAACGAGTAGTTATCCTTCCATTAATAATCCTTCCACCAGTAGTTATCCTTCCACCGGTAGTTATCCTTCCACTAGTAATCCTTCCACCAGTAGTTATCCTTCCTCTAGTAATCCTTCCACCGGTAGTTATCCTTCCACTAGTAATCCTTCTACCAGTAGTTATCCTTCCACTAGTAAAACTTCCACCGGTAGTTATCCTTCCACTAGTAATCCTTCCACCAGTAGTTATCCTTCCTCTAGTAATCCTTCCACCGGTAGTTATCCTTCCACTAGTAATCCTTCTACCAGTAGTTATCCTTCCACTAGTAAAACTTCCACCGGTAGTTATCCTTCCACTAGTAATCCTTCCACCAGTAGTTATCCTTCCATCTTAGCAATCCTGAGACAATATGGTAAATTCCAATACAAAGTTTAAGCTGTGTGTGATGGACTGCAAGTTCGTACTTGAAGGTAAATACTATGATCAAAAACAAGTCATGGCCAGGAGAAATCTGCTTAGTCTATTAATCATCAACTTGGATATGGAATTGTATGTGACTAGAATCCTTAAAGATACTTTCAAGTAAAGTCAAGTAGTTCAGATACATAGACGATATTCTATGTAGCCTAGACCCCTCAAGGGAGGTTCCTTGAGGGGCTCTTGATCTAGGGAATTGGATCTGTGCTCCTGTTCCCTGAATTGAGCCTGAATACCTTCCATCTCCCCCACATGCGCTGTATAATCATACGGGTTTAGCGCTTCCCTGTGATCATAATAATAACAATAATGTGTAGCCTAGAGATCTCGATATTGACGAGTTCCGTCCTAGACTCAGTGATTTTGTACCCTCAATTAAGTTTATAACAGAGCACGAAGTAGATAACAAATTGCCTTCTTAGATGTTTTAATCCATCTGTTGTCAAAAACTTTAAATTTACAACAAATCAACTGTGTCGTCACACATTCACTGTTATTCCAATCATGAATCATAGGTTAAAAGGAGTGTTTTTCTTACATTGTTCTTGAGACCTTTGTGTATATGTAGACCGGAATATTTGGATGATGAAAATAATAAAATATTCAACATAGTCACTAAACTGAAATATCCTGAGGATTTTGTTGAGATGGCATTACTGACAGCCAAGAAGACTTTCTACAGGACTGAACCTAGGGAAGTACCTTCCAGGAAAACTATATTGGTTTTTGCCTTACAATGAGAATATGGCTGGTCTGTTTGATGCATTAAATAAGCTCAAAATACTGTCTTCATGAACATGGGGACAATGCAGCAGTTGATTAAGAATGCTCCATCCAACATTGTTGATGGTGAATATCAAAATGGTAATCAATACCGACAAGTTGGTATGAAAGACACATAGGCAACATTTAGGAATCTTTATTCAGAAACATTTCACCTACACAGTAGGCGAAACGTTTCAGACTATGAAACAGAATTCTTCTCCAGCCTGAGGGACTGACAACCTCAAAATCTAAATCTTCAAGGATGATGGACTGATTACATCGTCTTCACATCTCTACTGCCCCTGCCTACTTTCTGTACTCGACTGGAGAAACTTACTGTGTAGGCGAAACGTTTTGGAATATAGATGCCTAAATGTTGCCTATGTGTCTTACCAACATTGTTGATCACAAGGTCCCATACACACAATGCTTTCTTTCGTATGTCGGGCAGAAGGTAAGCCACTTGAAATCAGATTAGCCCAACATCAGAACTCGGCATGAACGGCTCAATAATCAAATGCAGTCTTTAATCATATTTATATTAGCAATCATCCGATGGGGTGGGCAGCAGTTAAGGTCATTGTACCCAATATCTCCAATATGAAAAGGAACAAGATAGGTATGCCTTATATAATTCAAGTGATGGAATGTGCAAACTCAACAACTATAGTAGTCAATTGTCCACAGTCTTAAGAAAGGATGCTATACAAAATTTCCAGCTTGTTTACTAAGTGAAGGGTCCACGTAAGGATTTGGTGATATTAAACCAATGTTCTCCACACCTGCCTTGCACATTTCAAACATCCGAGATCCTGCCCATCTGTGAGGAAGTACTCTGTAGTGCTACACATTGTATAGTGCACTGTATAGTGCTACTGCATAGGGCACTGAGTAGTGGTACACACTGTGTAGTGCTACCCACTGTACATTGATACACTGTACAGTGTATAAGAGTTGCTGAAGTTAGTTACTTGTTTTGCTCATGATCAAAATAGAGTTTTGTCATGGCATCTCTGAATCACTGAACTGAGGGTAACACCGTCTCTACTGCAACATGAGTTTGGTATTGGTTTTTCTAGAAGAATTGGGTGTTTTTTTCTAGAAGAAGAGTTGGGAATTGTTTTCTCTAGAAGAGTAGGGAATTGCGTTTCCTAGAAGAAGAGTTGAGAATTTTTTCTAGAAGAAGAGTTGGGAATTGTTTTCTCTAGAAGAGGAGTTGGGAATTGTTTTTTCTAGAAGAGTATGGAATTTTTTTTTCTAGAAGAGTAGGGAATTGCGTTTCCTAGAAGAAGAGTTGAGAATTTTTTCTAGAAGAAGAGTTGGGAATTGTTTTCTCGAGAAGAGGAGTTGGGAATTGTTTTTTCTAGAAGAGTATTGAATTTTTTTTTCTAGAAGAGTAGGGAATTGCGTTTCCTAGAAGAAGAGTTGAGAATTTTTTCTAGAAGAAGAGTTGGGAACCGTTTTTTTCTAGAAGAAGAGTTGGGAATTGTTTTTTCTAGAAAAAAAGAGTTGGGTATTGTCTTCCTTCGAAGTTGAGCTGGGTATTGTCTTCCCTCGAAGATGAGTTGCGTATTGTCTTCCCTCGAAGATGAGTTGGGTATTGTCTTCCCTCGAAGATGAGTTGGGTATTGTCTTCCCTCGAAGATGAGTTGGTATTGTCTTCCTTCGAAGATGAGTTGCGTATTGTCTTCCCTCGAAGATGAGTTGCGTATTGTCTTCCCTCGAAGATGAGTTGGGTATTGTCTTCCTTCGAAGATGAGTTGCGTATTGTCTTCCCTCGAAGATGAGTTGCGTATTGTCTTCCCTCGAAGATGAGTTGGGTATTGTCTTCCCTCGAAGATGAGTTGGTATTGTCTTCCTTCGAAGATGAGTTGCGTATTGTCTTCCCTCGAAGATGAGTTGGGTATTGTCTTCCTTCGAAGATGAGTTGCGTATTGTCTTCCCTCGAAGATTAGTTGGGTATTGTCTTCCCTCGAGGATGAGTTTGGTATTGTCTTCCCTCGAAGATGAGTTGGTATTGTCTTCCCTCGAAAATGAGTTGGTATTGTCTTCCCTCGAAGATGAGTTGGGTATTGTCTTCCCTCGAAGATGAGTTGGTATTGTCTTCCCTCAAAGATGAGTTGGGTATTGTCTTCCCTCGAAGATGAGTTGGGTATTGTCTTCACTCGAGGATGAGTTGGGTATTGTCTTCCCTCGAAGATGAGTTGGTATTGTCTTCCCTCGAAGATGAGTTGGTATTGTCATCCCTCGAAAATGAGTTGGTATTATCTTCCCTCGAAGATGAGTTGGGTATTGTCTTCCCTCGAAGATGAGTTGGTATTGTCTTCCCTCGAAGATGAGTTGGGTATTGTCTTCCCTCGAAGATGAGTTGGGTATTGTCTTCCCTCGAGGATGAGTTGGGTATTGTCTTCCCTCGAAGATGAGTTGGTATTGTCTTCCCTCGAAGATGAGTTGGTATTGTCTTCCCTCGAAGATGAGTTGGTATTGTCTTCCCTCGAAGATGAGTTGGGTATTGTCTTCCCTCGAAGATGAGTTGGGTATTGTCTTCCCTCGAAGATGAGTTGGGTAATGTCTTCTCTCGAAGAGATGGGTATTGTCTTCTCTCGAAAAAGAGATGGGTATTGTCTTTTCTAGAAGAATATGAGATGGGTATTGTCTTATCTAGAAGAATATGAGACGGGTATTGTCTTTTCTAGAAGAATATGAGATGGGTATTGACTTTTCAAGAACATGAGATGGGTATTGTCTTTTCCAGAAGACGAGCGGATTGAAACCCTCTCAAGAGGAAAGTGATGAAGTGATGTTTTGTGGAAAGGTGGAGAAATAGTCACGAAATGTTATTTAGAAGATGAGTTTGGTAATATCTAGAGGAAGAATGGTAGAGTAATGCTCTCCCTAGAGGAAGAATGGTAGAGTAATGCTCTCCCTAGAGGAAGAATGGTAGAGTAATGCTCTTTAGGAAGATGACACCTTCTCTAGAGCGACGATGGGAAGATGGCAACCTCTCTAGGGCGATGATAGGAAGATGACACCCTCTCTAGAGCGAAGCTAGGAAGATGACACCCTCTCTAGAGCGAGGATGGGAAGATGACAACCTCTCTAGAGCGATGATGGGAAGATGACAGCCTCTCTAGAGCGAGGCTAGGAAGATGACACTCTCTCTAGGGCGGTGCTAGGAGATGGCAATCTCTCTAGAGCGAGGCTAGGAAGATGACAACCTCTCTAGAGCGAGGCTAGGAAGATGACACTCTCTCTAGGGCGATGCTAATAAGATGACAACCTCTCTAGAGCGAGGATGGGAAGATGACAACCTCTCTAGAGCGATGATAGGAAGATGACACCCTCTCTAGAGCGAAGCTAGGAAGATGACACCCTCTCTAGAGCGAGGATGGGAAGATGACAACCTCTCTAGAGCGATGATGGGAAGATGACAACCTCTCTAGAGCGAGGATGGGAAGATGACAACCTCTCTAGAGCGAGGATGGGAAGATGACACCCTCTCTAGAGCGAGGATGGGAAGATGGCAACCTCTCTAGAGCGAGGATGGCAAGATGAAAACTTCTCTAGGGCGATGTTAGGAAGATGACAACCTCTCTAGAGGGAGACTAGGAAGATGATACCCTCTCTAGAGAGAGGCTAGGAAGATGACACCCTCTCTTGAGCGAGGCTAGGAAGATGACACCCTCTCTAGAGCGAGGCTAGGAAGATGACACCCTCTCTAGAGCGAGGATGGGCAGATGACACCCTCTCTAGAGCGAGGATGGAAGGATGACAACCTCTCTAGAGCGAGGATGGGAAGATGACACCCTCTCTAGAGCGAGGATGGGAAGAAGACAACCTCTCTAGAGCGAGGCTAGGAATGTAGATGAATGGCTCAGAGAACCAACAAGTTGGCAAATTAGACACATGTGCAACACTTGGGTATCTTTAATGAGGAAACGTTTCGCCACACAGTGGCTTCATCAGTCCAAACAAAGGAGAATGGTGAAGAACGGGAGGAGTTTGAGGTAATCAGTCCCTAAGTCTTGAGTCGATGTGGTCAGTCCATCAATCTTGAAAAGAATACAGCGTATGTGCGGAGAAGTAGCTTATATACTGTAGGCAGGAGAGGTGCAGCAGTCGTAGGTGGTGTCACAGTTGTCCAGTGTGGAAGTAGGTCGTGCGTGACCAAGGGTTACGTAAGTGAAGAATTTCCTGTATTAAGATCCCAAGATGTTGCTGAGTCAGACAGGAATATAGATGAATGGTTCATAGAACCGCACATATGCTGTATTCTTTTCAAGATTGATGGACTGACCACATCGACTCAAGGCTGAGGGACTGATTACCTCAAACTCCTCCTGTACTTCTAGAAATAAATATTATTATTAAGATGCAATTAAGAGATCATTTTGCAGGAAGAAATGTAGTCTGAAAACATTATATTTAGCAAAATGAGATGCAAAACAATTATTCTTAACTAAAGAAGAATATAGTGTTAGATAAATGAAAGGCAAATATACACAAATGTATCTAATGTGACATTTTATGGTGGAAACGTTCCGCTTTCCAGGAGCTTTAAGGGCGAAACGTTGCCACAATAAAACGTTACAGTACTTGCATCAGTGTCCATTTACCTAACATTTTGCTGGTAATTCTGCCATTATTACTAAGAAAACAATAAAAATTTACCTAGCGGAGATGTTAGTAAAGCAAGAGTTTTGGATGTAAAATATGTGAAGAAACACTCAGAAGGAAACTACTTGAAGCAAATGTTTAGGCAGAGGAAAATGTGTGCGAAAAGTTTTGTGACAGACAACGATATTAAAATAAAGTGAAGTTAAATATTACGAAATTACGAACTATGAAGCGAGAAGGTGAGGAAGTTGTACATGTGAGGTGAGGAAGTTGTATATGTGAGGTGAGGAAGTTGTATATGTGAGGTGGGGGGGTTGTATATGTGAGGTGAGGAAGTTGTATATGTGAGGTGAGGAAGTTGAATATGTGAGGTGAGAGGGTTGTATATGTGAGGTGAGGAAGTTGTATATGTGAGGTGAGGAAGTTGTATATGTGAGGTGAGGAAGTTGTATATGTGAGGTGAGGAAGTTGTATATGTGAGGTGAGGAAGTTGTATATGTGAGGTGAGGAAGTTGTATATGTGAGGTGAGGAAGTTGTATATGTGAGGTGAGGAAGTTGTATATGAGAGGTGAGGAAGTTGTATATGTGAGGTGAGGAAGTTGTATATGTGAGGTGAGGAAGTTGTATATGTGAGGTGAGGAAGTTGTATATGTGAGGTGAGGAAGTTGTATATGTGAGGTGAGGAAGTTGTATATGTGAGGTGAGGAAGTTGTATATGTGAGGTGAGGAAGTTGTATATGTGAGGTGAGGAAGTTGTATATGTGAGGTGAGGAAGTTGTATATGTGAGGTGAGGAAGTTGTATATGAGAGGTGAGGAAGTTGTATATGTGAGGTGAGGAAGTTGTATATGTGAGGTGAGGAAGTTGTATATGAGAGGTGAGGAAGTTGTATATGTGAGGTGAGGAAGTTGTATATGTGAGGTGAGGAAGTTGTATATGTGAGGTGAGGAAGTTGTATATATGAGGTGAGGGGGTTGTATATGTGAGGTGAGAGGGTTGTATATGTGAGGTGAGGAAGTTGTATATGTGAGGTGAGGAAGTTGTATATGTGAGGTGAGGGTGTTGTATATGTGAGGTGAGGAAGTTGTATATGTGAGGTGAGGAAGTTGTATATGTGAGGTGAGGAAGTTGTATATGTGAGGTGAGGAAGTTGTATATGAGAGGTGAGGAAGTTGTATATGTGAGGTGAGGAAGTTGTATATGTGAGGTGAGGAAGTTGTATATGAGAGGTGAGGGAGTTGTATATGTGAGGTGAGGAAGTTGTATATGTGAGGTGAGGAAGTTGTATATGTGAGGTGAGGAAATTGTATATGTGAGGTGAGGAAGTTGTATATGTGAGGTGAGGAAGTTGTATATGTGAGGTGAGGAAATTGTATATGAGAGGTGAGGAAGATGTATATGTGAGGTGAGGAAGTTGTATATGTGAGGTGAGGAAGTTGTATATGAGAGGTGAGGGAGTTGTATATGTGAGGTGAGGAAGTTGTATATGAGAGGTGAGGGAGTTGTATATGTGAGGTGAGGAAGTTGTATATGAGAGGTGAGGAAGATGTATATGTGAGGTGAGGAAGTTGTATATGTGAGGTGAGGAAGTTGTATATGAGAGGTGAGGAAGATGTATATGTGAGGTGAGGAAGTTGTATATGTGAGGTGAGGGAGTTGTATATGAGAGGTGAGGAAGATGTATATGTGAGGTGAGGAAGTTGTATATGTGAGGTGAGGAAGTTGTATATGTGAGGTGAGGAAGTTGTATATGAGAGGTGAGGAAGATGTATATGTGAGGTGAGGAAGTTGTATATGTGAGGTGAGGAAGTTGTATATGAGAGGTGAGGAAGATGTATATGTGAGGTGAGGAAGTTGTATATGTGAGGTGAGGAAATTGTATATGTGAGGTGAGGAAATTGTATATGTGAGGTGAGGGGGTTGTATATGTGAGGTGAGGAAGTTGTATATGAGAGGTGAGGAAGATGTATATGTGAGGTGAGGAAGTTGTATATGTGAGGTGAGGAAGTTGTATATGTGAGGTGAGGAAATTGTATATGTGAGGTGAGGGGGTTGTATATGTGAGGTGAGAGAGTTGTATATGTGAGGTGAGGAAGTTGTATATGTGAGGTGAGGAAGTTGTATATGTGAGGTGAGGAAGTTGTATATGTGAGGTGAGGAAATTGTATATGTGAGGTGAGGAAGTTGTATATGTGAGGTGAGGAAGTTGTATATGTGAGGTGAGGAAATTGTATATGTGAGGTGAGGAAGTTGTATATGTGAGGTGAGGGAGTTGTATATGTGAGGTGAGGGAGTTGTATATGTGAGGTGAGGGAGTTGTATATGTGAGGTGAGGGAGTTGTATATGTGAGGTGAGGAAGTTGTATATGTGAGGTGAGGGAGTTGTATATGTGAGGTGAGGGAGTTGTATATGTGAGGTGAGGAAGTTGTATATGTGAGGTGAGGAAGTTGTATATGAGAGGTGAGAGGGTTGTATATGTGAGGTGAGGAAGTTGTATATGTGAGGTGAGGGAGTTGTATATGTGAGGTGAGGAAGTTGTATATGTGAGGTGAGGAAGTTGTATATGTGAGGTGAGGAAGTTGTATATGAGAGGTGAGGAAGTTGTATATGTGAGGTGAGGAAGTTGTATATGAGAGGTGAGGGGGTTGTGCATGTGAGGTGAGGAAGTTGTATATGTGAGGTGAGGAAGTTGTATATGTGAGGTGAGGAAGTTGTATATGTGAGGTGAGGGGGTTGTGCATGTGAGGTGAGGGAGTTGTATCTTTCTCAACCTCCTTGGATCGAGTCTTACATTCCTCAGGTACTGTGTGACCTTACGGATTTAGCGCTCTCCCTTAATATAATACAAAATAATCACCCCCAGATAACTCAATATATACAAAGCTTATGAAAAACAAAAATATGGAAATCAGGTGTGAAAACTGCAACATGTCTCCTGTC
Source organism: Cherax quadricarinatus (assembly GCF_038502225.1). Lineage (NCBI taxonomy): Eukaryota > Metazoa > Arthropoda > Malacostraca > Decapoda > Parastacidae > Cherax > Cherax quadricarinatus. Next base: position 46,240,740 of record NC_091303.1, on the reverse strand, counting down.
CTTGGTTAAAGTTAAGAGCGTTGATAAACCAACTCTCTAAAGTACGTCTGACGTGTCTAGCATTGACTGACGTAAGTGTCATAAATGTGTGTATTAAGGGAACGTAAGTATATTTGGAAATCGTAAGTACATTAGGATAACATAAATTATCTTAAACTTAATTACGAGCAGAGTAAGATATATGCACTTAGTGGATATTAATATATCAAAGAAAATGGCGACGGTTTAGAAGGTATTTGCCAGGTATGGTGGTACTTAAAAATCTCGTACCAGAACAAGTATTCATTTGCACGTTTCGCTCAGCGGTGAGTGAAAGTACGTCCAAATAGAGTCTTGCTCTACCGTGACTCTGTACTAACAAAATAAGTAAATTGTTTTACACCCATCATTCTCATGTGGCACTGTGTCTCGAGGGTACTGTGCTGACACCTTACTGACCCGTGCTAGCTGCTGACGTGGGTACTGTGCTGACACCTTACTGACCCGTGCTAGCTGCTGACGTGGGTACTGTGCTGACACCTTACTGACCCATGCTAGCTGCTGACGTGGGTACTGTGCTGACACCTTACTGACCCATGCTAGCTGCTGACGTGGGTACTGTGCTGACACCTTACTGACCCATGCTAGCTGCTGACGTGGGTACTGTGCTGACACCTTACTGACTGTTACGTTGTTACGTTGGTTGTCCCTTATTACTTTGATAGTAGGTGGACACCTAGGTATTGCTAAAACAGTATCCAGGGTTTCCAGGCACTTCTTCTGGCCTCGGCTGTAGATCCATCAGGTTTGGGAACCATCAGGCATGGAGATGCCCACTGACTCTCGCTAGGCACTACAAACTGGTTTTGAAGGAGGAATTTCACTTCTTCCTCCATGTGAAGTTGTTTTGTTGGGTTCATGCGGTAAGGAGCCTGCTTTATTGGAACAGCTTCCCCGACATCCACGTCATGGGGAGGCAATTTACTTACTTTGGGTACATCCCCAAACAAATCTGGAAATTTTTGGAGTAACTGAACCAAGTCACAGGCTCCCTGTACACTGAGTCCCTTCATGTGTGCCAAGGGATTTTGCAAGATGGCTGAATTGCACAGCCTTACTTCTGTTGTTACAGGAAGTTTTTCAGTATCGTCACTCTCAACTTGAATAGCGGCAGCTCCTGCCCTAGAATGGTATTTCTTCAACCTGTTAATGTGCACAGTCCTTTCTGATTTGCGACGGCCAGGCATCTTAATTACATAATTGGGGCCAGACCTGCCTGTGATGACAAAGGGTCCATCAAATCGTGCAGCCAAGGCATGTCCCGGAACCGGCTCCAAAGCTAACACTTCCTCTCCAACACTGAAGGAGCGAGGGGCTGCCCTTTGGTCGTACCGCTGCTTCATGGCCCTCTGACTAGCTTTGAGGTTGTCTGCTGCCATCTGTCTCGCCTGGTCCAATCGTTTCCTGAAAAAGAGAACATCTTCCGGCGGGGAAGCCTCATTTTCACCACCCAGCCAATGCTCCTTGAGAATAGTCAGTGGTCCCCTCACTGGATGACCATAGACAAGCTCGAAAGGGCTGAAACTGAGAGATTCTTGGGTGCTTTCCCGCACGGCAAACAAGAGAAAAGGGATACCCTCATCCCAATCACTAGTGTTATTCATACAATAAGCTCGCATCATTGTCTTAAGAGTTTGATGAAATCTCTCTATCACTCCCTGAGACTGAGGGTGATAGGCAGTTGAAAATTTGGGCTGTACATCTAACCCCTTTAACACATTCCTAAATAATTTCGAGGTAAAGTTAGACCCTTGATCTGTTTGTACCTCCCGAGGAAAGCCAACATGGGAAAAGAACTTCATCAAAGCCCTTAAGACCACTCGAGCGGTTATCTTGCGTAGAGGGATTGCTTCTGGGTACCTGGTAGTGGAGCAAATTATTGTTAGTAAATAATTATTTCCCATTCTGGTCCTTGGGAGTGGGCCAACGACATCCACTACCAGCTTGCTGAAGGGTTCACCTGGTGCTGAAATCGGCTGAAGGGGAACAGGTTTAATGCTTTGATTAGGTTTCCCTATAATTTGGCAGGCATGACAGGTCTTTATATAATCTCCCACCGTCTCCCACAGCCGAGGCCAGAAGAAGTGCCTGGAAACCCTGGATACTGTTTTAGCAATACCTAGGTGTCCACCTAGAGGTGTGTCATGCACTAAGCTAAGAACATGGTTTCTATAAGGCTCAGGCACCACGACCTGGTGACAAAAACTTGGCTCTCCTTCTACTGGTACTGCAACCGAAGGCGCCTTCTTCATGAGTATACCTTTCCTGAAATAGAAGCATTTATTTAAACGTAAAGATTCCTCCTCAGTCACAGCCGAGGCTCTGATCGACTTAAGTGTGTCATCACACCCCTGTGCAGCAATTAGCTGCATCATAGTAGGCCCAATCTCCCTCACACTACTACCTTGATCTCTGCACCGATTAGACTCAACTCGGGTTGTGGTGTCCTTTTCTTTAGTTGACTGCAGTTCAACATCAGAAAATAGAGTTTCCAAACCTAAGTCCTCACCATCCTCACGAGAAATATAAGGATTACCCTTGGTATCCTGGTCACGAGACATACTTCGTGTGATGGCACCAACAGGAAAAAGGTCTGGCAGGGTCTCCCTAGCCTTCTTCTCCCAAACTTTGGGGCCTGGTTGCCCCCATACTAGTGGTTCTTCACTGTCTAACAGGCCCATAACATTATTCCCTAATAAGAGGTCGACCCCTTCGAAGGGAATTTCATCTGAGATACCTACAGGGAGATAGCCAACTTGGTATGCAGATTCTACCCATAATTTGTGTACTAGTGTCCTTATGGTTGAACCCGTAATACCCTTCAATAATACATCTACTCCAGTATAGGTATCCTTAGACATTGGCAACACTCCAGCACGTAGCAAGGAGTAGGTGCTACATCCATCTCTCAAGGACACTATATTCTCAACCCTACCCACATCCTTATGCAAAGCAACTGTGGACTTACTAGAAAATACCTGCATCCTGGGGTCTAGACCCAAAGGTACCTCCTCACCTTGCTTTGAAGACCAAATACAGGCAACTGGATGTGTGTCTGCAGTTAGAGTCCTCTGGGGTGGTTCCTCCCTTTCCTGATCTCGCTGCCTTGACCAGCAAAACTTTTGTGTGTGTCCAGTTTTGTTACAGTAGTAACAGGCATAGCTCTTAAAGGTATTTTTACCATTTGGTGTAGGACTGGTACTGTTTACTCGAGGACCTGAAATATTATCTGATTGTCTAGGTAAACTTTGAGCTCCAGCTGACTTACCTTTTCTTTCTATTTTAGAGGGTGCCTCAGCCTTCATAAAGGTCTGGCAGGGTCTCCCTAGCCTTCTTCTCCCAAACTTTGGGGCCTGGTTGCCCCCATACTAGTGGTTCTTCACTGTCTAACAGGCCCATAACATTATTCCCTAATAAGAGGTCGACCCCTTCGAAGGGAATTTCATCTGAGATACCTACAGGGAGATAGCCAACTTGGTATGCAGATTCTACCCATAATTTGTGTACTGGTGTCCTTATGGTTGAACCCGTAATACCCTTCAATAATACATCTACTCCAGTATAGGTATCCTTAGACATTGGCAACACTCCAGCACGTAGCAAGGAGTAGGTGCTACATCCATCTCTCAAGGACACTATATTCTCAACCCTACCCACATCCTTATGCAAAGCAACTGTGGACTTACTAGAAAATACCTGCATCCTGGGGTCTAGACCCAAAGGTACCTCCTCACCTTGCTTTGAAGACCAAATACAGGCAACTGGATGTGTGTCTGCAGTTAGAGTCCTCTGGGGTGGTTCCTCCCTTTCCTGATCTCGCTGCCTTGACCAGCAAAACTTTTGTGTGTGTCCAGTTTTGTTACAGTAGTAACAGGCATAGCTCTTAAAGGTATTTTTACCATTTGGTGTAGGACTGGTACTGTTTACTCGAGGACCTGAAATATTATCTGATTGTCTAGGTAAACTTTGAGCTCCAGCTGACTTACCTTTTCTTTCTATTTTAGAGGGTGCCTCAGCCTTCATTTGTCCCTGAAAATTCTTGTCCCATTTACCTTTATGACCATAGGACTTGGAATAAGGTTTAGAACGAGTGGGGAAATTTTCAGAAGGAGCATAACTGTTTTTACTTACCAATTCCCTGCGAGCCAAGAATCGGTCACCTAGATCCAGTGCTTCAGAAAGATTATCTGGGTTTTTGTCCTCTAAATATTCTCTGAGGTCAACAGGGATTGTATTGTACAATTTACAAAAGGAAATACAACTTGCTCCTCCCACCAAAACAAAAGACTGTTGCCAAGCACAATTCTCCAGTTACCACAATTCTACCACACCTTAATTTTACTTCTACAAAAGGAAATACAACTTTATAAACTACTTATTTGAATTTGTGTGTTTATGTGTCTATAGTATAACCTATTATATTGAGAAAAATAGGCTTGACCCAGCTGCCTCAGTCATAAGGTTGATCAGTCCTTCTGACATTTAGAGCAAAGTCCCCATCAATTCAATATAATTAGGTATTCCAGAGTAACTGTTACTTATAAATACATGTTGGGTCCTATAGCCCCATAACACTGACCCATGCTAGCTGCTGACGTGGGTACTGTGCTGACACCTTACTGACCCATGCTAGCTGCTGACGTGGGTACTGTGCTGACACCTTACTGACCCGTGCTAGCTGCTGACGTGGGTACTGTGCTGACACCTTACTGACCCATGCTAGCTGCTGACGTGGGTACTGTGCTGACACCTTACTGACCCATGCTAGCTGCTGACGTGGGTACTGTGCTGACACCTTACTGACCCATGCTAGCTGCTGACGTGGGTACTGTGCTGACACCTTACTGACCCGTGCTAGCTGCTGACGTGGGTACTGTGCTGACACCTTACTGACCCGTGCTAGCTGCTGACGTGGGTACTGTGCTGACACCTTACTGACCCATGCTAGCTGCTGACGTGGGTACTGTGCTGACACCTTACTGACCCGTGCTAGCTGCTGACGTGGGTACTGTGCTGACACCTTACTGACCCATGCTAGCTGCTGACGTGGGTACTGTGCTGACACCTTACTGACCCATACTAGCTGCTGACGTGGGTACTGTGCTGACACCTTACTGACCCATGCTAGCTGCTGACGTGGGTACTGTGCTGACACCTTACTGACCCGTGCTAGCTGCTGACGTGGGTACTGTGCTGACACCTTACTGACCCGTGCTAGCTGCTGACGTGGGTACTGTGCTGACACCTTACTGACCCATGCTAGCTGCTGACGTGGGTACTGTGCTGACACCTTACTGACCCGTGCTAGCTGCTGACGTGGGTACTGTGCTGACACCTTACTGACCCGTGCTAGCTGCTGACGTGGGTACTGTGCTGACGCCTTACTGACCCGTGCTAGCTGCTGACGTGGGTACTGTGCTGACACCTTACTGACCCATGCTAGCTGCTGACGTGGGTACTGTGCTGACACCTTACTGACCCGTGCTAGCTGCTGACGTGGGTACTGTGCTGACACCTTACTGACCCGTGCTAGCTGCTGACGTGGGTACTGTGCTGACACCTTACTGACCCGTGCTAGCTGCTGACGTGGGTACTGTGCTGACACCTTACTGACCCGTGCTAGCTGCTGACGTGGGTACTGTGCTGACGCCTTACTGACCCGTGCTAGCTGCTGACGTGGGTACTGTGCTGACACCTTACTGACCCATGCTAGCTGCTGACGTGGGTACTGTGCTGACACCTTACTGACCCGTGTTAGCTGCTGACGTGGGTACTGTGCTGACACCTTACTGACCCATGCTAGCTGCTGACGTGGGTACTGTGCTGACACCTTACTGACCCGTGCTAGCTGCTGACGTGGGTACTGTGCTGACACCTTACTGACCCGTGCTAGCTGCTGACGTGGGTACTGTGCTGACGCCTTACTGACCCGTGCTAGCTGCTGACGTGGGTACTGTGCTGACACCTTACTGACCCATGCTAGCTGCTGACGTGGGTACTGTGCTGACACCTTACTGACCCGTGCTAGCTGCTGACGTGGGTACTGTGCTGACACCTTACTGACCCATGCTAGCTGCTGACGTGGGTACTGTGCTGACACCTTACTGACCCGTGCTAGCTGCTGACGTGGGTACTGTGCTGACACCTTACTGACCCGTGCTAGCTGCTGACGTGGGTACTGTGCTGACGCCTTACTGACCCGTGATAGCTGCTGACGTGGGTACTGTGCTGACACCTTACTGACCCATGCTAGCTGCTGACGTGGGTACTGTGCTGACACCTTACTGACCCGTGCTAGCTGCTGACGTGGGTACTGTGCTGACACCTTACTGACCCGTGCTAGCTGCTGACGTGGGTACTGTGCTGACACCTTACTGACCCGTGCTAGCTGCTGACGTGGGTACTGTGCTGACACCTTACTGACCCGTGCGAGCTGCTGACGTGGGTACTGTGCTGACACCTTACTGACCCGTGCGAGCTGCTGACGTGGGTACTGTGCTGACACCTTACTGACCCGTGCTAGCTGCTGACGTGGGTACTGTGCTGACACCTTACTGACCCATGCTAGCTGCTGACGTGGGTACTGTGTTGACACCTTACTGACCCGTGCTAGCTGCTGACGTGAGTACTGTGCTGACACCTCACTGACCCGTGCTAGCTGCTGACGTGGGTACTGTGCTGACACCTTACTGACCCGTGCTAGCTGCTGACGTGGGTACTGTGCTGACACCTTACTGACCCGTGCTAGCTGCTGACGTGGGTACTGTGCTGACACCTTACTGACCCGTGCTAGCTGCTGACGTGGGTACTGTGCTGACACCTCACTGACCCGCACTAGCTGCTGACGTGGGTACTGTGCTGACACCTTACTGACCCGTGCTAGAAGCTGACGTGGGTACTGTGCTGACACCTTACTGACCCGTGCTAGCTGCTGACGTGAGTACTGTGCTGACACCTCACTGACCCGTGCTAGCTGCTGACGTGGGTACTGTGCTGACACCTTACTGACCCGTGCTAGCTGCTGACGTGGGTACTGTGCTGACACCTCACTGACCCATGCTAGCTGCTGACGTGGGTACTGTGCTGACACCTCACTGACCCATGCTAGCTGCTGACGTGGGTACTGTGCTGACACCTTACTGACCCGTGCTAGCTGCTGACGTGGGTACTGTGCTGACACCTTACTGACCCGTGCTAGCTGCTGACGTGGGTACTGTGCTGACACCTTACTGACCCGTGCTAGCTGCTGACGTGGGTACTGTGCTGACACCTCACTGACCCGTGCTAGCTGCTGACGTGGGTACTGTGCTGACACCTTACTGACCCATGCTAGCTGCTGACGTGGGTACTGTGCTGACACCTTACTGACCCGTGCTAGCTGCTGACGTGGGTACTGTGCTGACACCTTACTGACCCGTGCTAGCTGCTGACGTGGGTACTGTGCTGACACCTTACTGACCCGTGCTAGCTGCTGACGTGGGTACTGTGCTGACACCTTACTGACCCGTGCTAGCTGCTGACGTGGGTACTGTGCTGACACCTTACTGACCCATGCTAGCTGCTGACGTGGGTACTGTGCTGACACCTTACTGACCCGTGCTAGCTGCTGACGTGGGTACTGTGCTGACACCTTACTGACCCGTGCTAGCTGCTGACGTGGGTACTGTGCTGACACCTTACTGACCCGTGCTAGCTGCTGACGTGGGTACTGTGCTGACACCTTACTGACCCGTGCTAGCTGCTGACGTGGGTACTGTGCTGACACCTTACTGACCCATGCTAGCTGCTGACGTGGGTACTGTGCTGACACCTTACTGACCCGTGCTAGCTGCTGACGTGGGTACTGTGCTGACACCTCACTGACCCGTGCTACCTGATGACGTGGGTACTGTGCTGACACCTCACTGACCCATGCTAGCTGCTGAAGTGGGTACTGTGCTGACACCTCACTGACCCATGCTAGCTTCTGAAGTGGGTACTGTGCTGACACCTCACTGACCCATGCTAGCTGCTGACGTGGGTACTGTGCTGACACCTCACTGACCCGTGCTAGCTGCTGAAGTGGGTACTGTGCTGACACCTCACTTACCCGCGCTAGCTGCTGACGTGGGTACTGTGCTGACACCTCACTGACCCATGCTAGCTGCTGACGTGGGTACTGTGCTGACACCTCACTGACCCATGCTTGCTGCTGACGTGGGTACTGTGTTGACACCTCACTGACCCGTGCTAGCTGCTGACGTGGGTACTGTGCTGACACCTCACTGACCCGCACTAGCTGCTGACGTGGGTACTGTGCTGACAGCACACTGACCCATGCTAGCTGCTGACGTGGGTACTGTGCTGACACCTTACTGACCCGTGCTAGCTGCTGACGTGAGTACTGTGCTGACACCTCACTGACCCGTGCTAGCTGCTGACGTGGGTACTGTGCTGACACCTTACTGACCCGTGCTAGCTGCTGACGTGGGTACTGTGCTGACACCTCACTGACCCGTGCTAGCTGCTGACGTGGGTACTGTGCTGACACCTTACTGACCCGTGCTAGCTGCTGACGTGGGTACTGTGCTGACACCTTACTGACCCGTGCTAGCTGCTGACGTGGGTACTGTGCTGACACCTCACTGACCCGTGCTAGCTGCTGACGTGGGTACTGTGCTGACACCTTACTGACCCATGCTAGCTGCTGACGTGGGTACTGTGCTGACACCTTACTGACCCATGCTAGCTGCTGACGTGGGTACTGTGCTGACACCTCACTGACCCGTGCTAGCTGCTGACGTGGGTACTGTGCTGACACCTCACTGACCCGCGCTAGCTGCTGACGTGGGTACTGTGCTGACACCTCACTGACCCATGCTAGCTGCTGACGTGGGTACTGTGCTGACACCTCACTGACCCATGCTTGCTGCTGACGTGGGTACTGTGCTGACACCTCACTGACCCGTGCTAGCTGCTGACGTGGGTACTGTGCTGACACCTCACTGACCCGCACTAGCTGCTGACGTGGGTACTGTGCTGACAGCTCACTGACCCATGCTAGCTGCTGACGTGGGTACTGTGCTGACACCTCAATGACCCGCACTAGCTGCTGACGTGGGTACTGTGCTGACACCTTACTGACCCGTCCTAGCTGCTGACGTGGGTACTGTGCTGACACCTTACTGACCCGTGCTAGCTGCTGACGTGGGTACTGTGCTGACACCTTACTGACCCATGCTAGCTGCTGACGTGGGTACTGTGCTGACACCTTACTGACCCGTGCTAGCTGCTGACGTGGGTACTGTGCTGACACCTTACTGACCCGTGCTAGCTGCTGACGTGGGTACTGTGCTGACGGCTTACTGACCCGTGCTAGCTGCTGACGTGGGTACTGTGCTGACACCTTACTGATCCATGCTAGCTGCTGACGTGGGTACTGTGCTGACACCTTACTGACCCGTGCTAGCTGCTGACGTGGGTACTGTGCTGACACCTTACTGACCCGTGCTAGCTGCTGACGTGGGTACTGTGCTGACACCTTACTGACCCGTGCTAGCTGCTGACGTGGGTACTGTGCTGACACCTTACTGACCCGTGCTAGCTGCTGACGTGGGTACTGTGCTGACGCCTTACTGACCCGTGCTAGCTGCTGACGTGGGTACTGTGCTGACACCTTACTGACCCATGCTAGCTGCTGACGTGGGTACTGTGCTGACACCTTACTGACCCGTGCTAGCTGCTGACGTGGGTACTGTGCTGACACCTTTCTGACCCGTGCTAGCTGCTGACGTGGGTACTGTGCTGACACCTTACTGACCCGTGCTAGCTGCTGACGTGGGTACTGTGCTGACACCTTACTGACCCGTGCTAGCTGCTGACGTGGGTACTGTGCTGACGCCTTACTGACCCGTGCTAGCTGCTGACGTGCGTACTGTGCTGACACCTTACTGACCCATGCTAGCTGCTGACGTGGGTACTGTGCTGACACCTTACTGACCCGTGCTAGCTGCTGACGTGGGTACTGTGCTGACACCTTACTGACCCGTGCTAGCTGCTGACGTGGGTACTGTGCTGACACCTTACTGACCCGTGCTAGCTGCTGACGTGGGTACTGTGCTGACACCTTACTGACCCGTGCGAGCTGCTGACGTCGGTACTGTGCTGACACCTTACTGACCCGTGCGAGCTGCTGACGTGGGTACTGTGCTGACACCTTACTGACCCGTGCTAGCTGCTGACGTGGGTACTGTGCTGACACCTTACTGACCCATGCTAGCTGCTGACGTGGGTACTGTGTTGACACCTTACTGACCCGTGCTAGCTGCTGACGTAAGTACTGTGCTGACACCTCACTGACCCGTGCTAGCTGCTGACGTGGGTACTGTGCTGACACCTTACTGACCCGTGCTAGCTGCTGACGTGGGTACTGTGCTGACACCTTACTGACCCGTGCTAGCTGCTGACGTGAGTACTGTGCTGACACCTCACTGACCCGTGCTAGCTGCTGACGTGGGTACTGTGCTGACACCTTACTGACCCGTGCTAGCTGCTGACGTGGGTACTGTGCTGACACCTTACTGACCCGTGCTAGCTGCTGACGTGGGTACTGTGCTGACACCTTACTGACCCGTGCTAGCTGCTGACGTGGGTACTGTGCTGACACCTTACTGACCCGTGCTAGCTGCTGACGTGGGTACTGTGCTGACACCTTACTGACCCATGCTAGCTGCTGACGTGGGTACTGTGCTGACACCTTACTGACCCGTGCTAGCTGCTGACGTGGGTACTGTGCTGACACCTCACTGACCCGTGCTACCTGATGACGTGGGTACTGTGCTGACACCTCACTGACCCATGCTAGCTGCTGAAGTGGGTACTGTGCTGACACCTCACTGACCCATGCTAGCTTCTGAAGTGGGTACTGTGCTTACACCTCACTGACCCATGCTAGCTGCTGACGTGGGTACTGTGCTGACAACTCACTGACCCGTGCTAGCTGCTGACGTGGGTACTGTGCTGACACCTCACTGACCCGCGCTAGCTGCTGACGTGGGTACTGTGCTGACACCTCACTGACCCATGCTAGCTGCTGACGTGGGTACTCTGCTGACACCTCACTGACCCATGCTTGCTGCTGACGTGGGTACTGTGTTGACACCTCACTGACCCGTGCTAGCTGCTGACGTGGGTACTGTGCTGACACCTCACTGACCCATGCTAGCTGCTGACGTGGGTACTGTGCTGACACCTCACTGACCCATGCTTGTTGATGACAAGGGTACTGTGCTGACACCTCATTGACCCATGCTAGCTGCTGACCAGGGTACTCTGCTGACACCTTACTGACCCGTGCTAGCTACTGACGTGGGTACTGTGCTGACACCTCAATGACCCGTGCTAGCTGCCGACGTGGGTACTGTGCTGACACCTCATTGACCCATGCTAGCTGCTGACGTGGGTACTGTGCTCACACCTCACTGACCCTTGCTACCTGCTGATGTGGGTACTGTGCTGACACCTCACTGACCCCTGCTAGCTACTGACGTGGGTACTGTGCTGACACCTCACTGACCAGTGCTTGTTCATGACAAGGGTACTATGCTGACACCTCACTGACCCGTGCTTGTTCATGACAAGGGTACTGTGCTGACACCTCACTTGTTGAGAAATGGCATTACCAGCTAAGCTTATTATTTATAAATTTAAATATAGGGAACACTTAGCTGATTAAAGCCAGCAAATCGTCTACACAGCCGCCCCTGCAGACGAGGTCTTGAATTGTTGTCATGATCATCTCTCAATGGGCTGGAATAGATCATATTATGTAAACAATAAATTACCCCTATGGGGTGTTATGTCAGAATATTTCATTCACTGATGGCTGACAAACTTACTTGTGTGGACTCAAAAGTCCGCACCTAACTGCCAACTAAAGGTTGATTACAAACTCCTTGCGACTCAAGAACTGCACAGTCCCCCGTACTACAAAAAATTTGTAACCTACCTTGCTCTTGTAGCGTGAGCTATGGTGTTCTTCACACCTTCGACAGATATCATTGACTTGATAGAAGCTGAAGTGTCCTTGGATGTCCACGTCTTCCATAGTCTAGGAATACGCACACTGGTACACTATGTTCCACAAGATTTGTCTTTATTGTTCACAATCTTATCACTTAAGAAGCTGATCACACTTCTCTCTAAGTGTTTGTGTTTTGTGAGACACTTTGTTCACACTAATGCACAGATCATTCTTTGTTGGTTATCCTGGCATCAGTGTCACTCTCAGTAGAGTCAAAAGTAATCTGAAGACGCCACAACGCCCCACGCCGTCACTGCCCCCAGCACAAAGGAAAAGCTGACCTAGTACTTTTGCTTCCTTGCCATTTCCTCCATGAATCAAAACAGAATGTTTGATTCTTGCTGTCTTAAGCATAGACAACAATGTACACTATCTTTACTCTGGTAATAAAGTGGGAGCAGGATTTTCCTTAATTGTCCTGCTAAGGTAAGAGATGTACTGTCTCTTATTAAAATACACTCTGCAACACTGGACCGCACGGAGCGGCGGTCGCTTGACCACAGGTCGTATACTGGTACTGCATCTGGGATCAATTACTCACTGTAGCAGTAAACAAGATGCTTTCCTCTTCTGAGAGGGCTGGGCCCCTCAGGGCTGAAAAGGCTGAAAGGGGCTGAAGGGGGCTTATACCCCCCTCCTGGAGAAAATTTCTCCACACTGGGGGGCGGCAGAGGTTCGCTGCAAGTGAATTATTCATCACTTAACATTAATTTAATTTTCTCACTCGCCACCACTGCTGCTTGTCTTTTCTGAACAGCTTTAGTCTGTGTGGTTTCTGGAGAATCACTAATTTTGTTTTCAACACTGTGTAATTCTAACAGTACTAGTTTATTTATTGTCCGCTTATTCACTACACCTTTGCTTAAAACATCAACTGTCCTGATGATTCCATTTGCATCAGGATATATGGTCACAATTTTTCCAAGTGGCCATTGGGACCTCGGACCATCATTGTCAATAATCACTATGTCACCCGGTCTTAAGGACTTATGATTTTCAGGAACACCAGCTCCATAGAGGTGTTCTCTCAATGAGGTGAGATAGTCTTCTCGTCAAATTTTCTCCCAAAGTTCAATCACTTTATTAAGGTGTTTGAATTTATGTCTGAGTTGCTCAGGTTCGAAATAAGTAGGATCCTCTATGATTTCTATATCATTCACGGGAGGAACAGGTTCGAGCCTTCTGCCATGGAGTAAATGAGATGGACTTAACACTTCTAAATTGTCTAGATCATCGGTAACATAAGTTAGAGGTCTGTTGTTGACTCTATTTTCTATTTCAGTCACAACTGTACGGAATTCTTCTAAGTCGATTCTTTGACGATGAAGAGTCTTCCTTAAACAACGTTTTACAATGCCGATCATTCTTTCATAAAATCCGCCGTGCCATGGAGATTTAGGAGGAATGTATCTCCAACGACAACTGCGTTGATTCAGCATCTGTTGTACTTCTGGTTGATCAAAGATCTTGCTTATATAAGCAGCACCAGCAACAAAGTTCGTTGCATTATCTGAAATCATCAGTCTGGGACATGCCCTTCTGGCTGCAAACCTTCTGAATAATTTGATAAAGGTTTCAGCAGACATGTCAGTGGCTACTTCTAGATGTACTGCTCTAGTTGTAGCACAAGTGAACAAACAGATGTACACCTTGATGGGAACTTTGTCAACTGTTTTGATTAAAATTATTGGTCCAGTGTAATCTACACCTGTCACCTCAAATGGAGTGATATGACAAACTCTTTCAGAGGGATATGGAGGTGGACCTGGATACTGACATACTCGCATATCATAGTGACGACAAGTAATACAGTCCTTTATTTGTTTTTTCACACTTTGTCGACCTTGAGGTATCCAGTAGGATTGTCGTATATGACAAAGTGTGTCAGCTACCCCACCATGTAACACGTTACTGTGGGCGTTTTGCACAATCAGTTTTGTTAGCCAATGATTCTTGGGGATCAATATTGGATGTATGGCTTCTTTAGGTAGTGAAGAATTATGAATTCTTCCTCGACATCTTATAATCTTTTCTGAGTCGAGATAAAGTCCTAAAGAATTAATCATGACAGGTTTCTTTGGGGATTTATCTTGTGTTTCTAGAAATTTATATTCTGTAGAGAAAACATCTTTCTGTATTAGTTTCACCCAGTATTTAATGGGTTCAAGATATTCATAATCAGGTTTTATTCCTTTAATGAATTTAAAGACAAGAGCTGTAACTCTTAAGAGTTTACCCAAAGATGAGTATTTAGATCCATCAATGACTCTTTCTGTTGTGTCTGCAGTATTTACACAACTTATTTCTGCTGTGTTCAAGCAGACTGTTTCTTCTGGCATAATGTGAGCTTTTTGCTGAGGCCAGTTATTTTCATTAGAGAGCCAGTTCGGTCCGTGGAGCCATAATTTATTATCCACAAATTTCTTGAGTGGGACACCACGTGACAACATGTCAGCTGGATTCTCTTGGGTAGAGACGTGGAGAAAGAGATAATCTCTCTGCATCTCTTTTATTTCTGCTACTCTGTTCTGTACATAGACCAGCTTACTCTTATTATTTCTTAACCACTGGAGAACTGCTTCATTATCACTCCAGATCACGGTTTTTTCAATAGTGAGATGATCAAGTACTTTGTTGAGATAGACAGCTAATTTTGTACCTACATAGAGTGCTGTCAGTTCCAATTGTGGTACTGTTCTGACCTTCAAGGGTGCTACCCTGGCCTTTGAAGTAATTAGTGTACTTCCTTCAGCATTACTCATGTAAGCTACAGCGCCATAACCTCTGGTTGACGCATCACAGAACACATGTAATGTGTACTTGTTTCCCTCTTGACCTATTTGTCTGGGAAATTTAATTTGATGAAGTTGTTTAAACTCCCTGGATATTTCATCCCATGCTTGACTCATTTCTAGAGGCAAGTTCTCATCCCATCCAATTTTGAGCTTCCATGCATCTTGCATAAGCATTTTACCCTTTATGGTAATTGGTGAGACGAGTCCTAGAGGATCAAAACATTGTGATACCTCTGACAGTAAACTACGTTTAGTGAGTGTACTGCATGATTTATTGTTTATCCTTTTGAGACTCAAAGTATCTTCCTGTGTGTTCCAATTAAGTCCCAGCATATTGTTGCAATCAGGAATTTCAGTTTCAGGGAAATCTTCTTTGATAAGTTCCCTTAATTGCTTTGAATTTGTATTCCACATCCTTAGAGGCATATTTGCTTCTTTCATCTCCTTGTTAGCTTCTCTGTATAAGGATTTCAAATCCTCCTCTTTATTCACAGTACCTTGAAGATTGTCCACATAGAAACTTTTCTTTAAGATTTCTTTGAAGGGACTTTCAGATTTCTTCAAATGTGTATTTAGAGTAGCTTCTAGTAAGAATGGAGAGGATGTTGCACCAAATAATACTGATTTGAAACGATAAGTTTTCACAGGACTTTGAGGATCATGTGGATTTTCAGGCCACAAGAATCGAGTATAATCTCTATCTATTTCTTGTAGTCCTACTCTTAAGAAAGCTTTGGAAATATCAGCCGTGTAGGCATATGGGTTTGTGCGAAATTTCATAAGCACGTCTCCAAGCTTCTCAGTTAGTGAGGGTCCGGTCATCAGACAGTCATTAAGACTTGCTACATCTTTATTTGCACGTGCGCTGCAATTATATACAACACGTAGTGGAGTGGTTTCAGAATCTTTTCTGACTCCATGGTGCGGGAGATAATGAGCTTCTGTCTTCAACTTATCTTCGACTATTTCCTCAATGAATTTATTGTCCAACTGTTCTTGTATGATATTATCATAGACAGTCAGTAGCTCTGGATTCTTCCTGAGCTCATGTATTTGTGCTTTCATTTGTCCGAAAGCCATGCGATAATTGCTAGGCAGATGTGGTGGATTTAATTTCCATGGTAACCTAACCCAATACTGTCCATCTTTATATTTGACAGTGTCCAAATATTGGCTATAAGTCTGAGACTCTTGTGGGCTTGGTTTATTTACATCAATACCTATCGCATCTAAATCCCACAACTTATCAACTGGTTCATTCATTTCTTCCAGTAATGATAATTTTTGCTGTGGTACATGATCAGCGGTTATTCTCGTAACTAGTACATTTTCCACTGAATCAATATCAGCTTCTTTCCCACTTTGAGAGGGAATGGGACCACATATCATGTGGCCTCCTGCTGTTTTCAGCAAGTGAACATCATGTTTACTTACTATATTTTGCACAAAACAGTGATAATAATCACTTCCAATGATTAAATCAATTGGACTAATTGTGTCCGTCTGTATGTCAGGACAGGCTAACTTGACCTTAGCTGCTTTCAGTGCTGCAACTGTTTCTTTTAATCCCTGGATCTGCACAGACTTAGGCAAATCATCTACTACCACAGCTTCTACTGTCTTTTTCCTGTTTCCTAGACCAACAGTGATTCTGGCTAGGTCATATGTCTGTTTACCAGAATTGTGGAAAAAACCAGCTATATCTAACTGTATTTTGGCATAGGGTTGTTTATTCAGTTTCTGCAACACTGTTCTTCTTATGAAGGACCTTTGTGAGCCTTGATCAAATAGTGTTAGCACATTGGTTTTGTGTAATTTATTAGATAACTCAACTCGAGCTATCGGGAGAGCAGTTGCTTTAAACTTATCTCTCACATTTAATGCTGTTGCTTGTTGACTTCCTGATTCTGTGGAAGTCTTCTGCTGTTCAGCAAAAGTATTTG
Organism: Cherax quadricarinatus; assembly: GCF_038502225.1. Classification (NCBI taxonomy): domain Eukaryota; kingdom Metazoa; phylum Arthropoda; class Malacostraca; order Decapoda; family Parastacidae; genus Cherax; species Cherax quadricarinatus. The sequence goes on along the minus strand of NC_091303.1, from coordinate 46,223,902 downwards.
GGCATAATGCTGTATGATGCATACCCTTGCATTTAAAACACTTCTTCAGTGAGCATTTTCCTCCCTTGTGTTCACCTAAACACTTGATGCACCTTTTCAGCTGATGAACACGTTGTTTACGTGCCTCCATTGATGTGTATTGACTACAATACTGTGCCCAATGTGTTCCATCACAAAGTACACATTTTGGAGTACGTTTATGTGTGACAGTTTGTTTACTGTCTGTTGTATTCACAGCTTGATAAATGCCTATATGGGATTTCCCATTCTGTGGTTTAGTGGGAGTAGTTATACTCTTTTTATACTGAGTTGAAGGTTTGTTATCCACTGGATTTGTGGATTTTTCATCTTGTCTCGTTGCTTGCATGCATGAAACTATTGTTTGTAAACCATTGCTAATTTCTTCACAAGTGAAATAGCGTTTATTGAACATAATATTTAATCGTTCAATAGTTTGTGGTGACAACTTATCTTGTACAATACCACTGATAAACCAATCACATTGTCTTAGGTCATATTTAGCACCTAGAGATCTGAGACTATTGTCTAATGTGATTCTAAATGCCTGTAAGTCTGAAAAACAATGTTTGGGTGGCTTCAAGCTTGATATTAAGACTGCATGTCTAACTCTGGCCTTGTCAGCATCAAAGTAATTGTCTGCTAAGACACGTAAGGCTATTTGATAATTACCTTTAACCACCGGAAATGACTTAATCAGTTCATAGGGTTCTCCCTTCACAAGACATTTAAGGTAATTGAACTTAGCAATCTCATCTATGTCAGTTCGTGAATTTACTATGGATTGAAAACCACTAATGAATTCTTCATAATTATGACCTTGGAAAATAGGTAATGACAATGTAGGTAAGCTTGGTAATGGGACACTTGTTGTTGTTACAGGTGTAACAGGTGTTTGACCACTAGTTACAGTAGGTCTCTGTGACAGAGTTTTGCGGCAGATAGCCTGTACTCCTGTCCACCTTAATTGTTGATTACTAAAAGTATCCAAAACATTTTTAATTTCATCCTCAGATGGGTCTGATTCAAGAAATTTATTTTCATAATGTGTATAGTCTGAATTAATTATTTTCAGACGTTGTGTAAGTAATTCAAATTTGACCTCAAGATCATCAAAATCTATGTTTGTATCTTGAGTTAATCCTATACAGACTGAAATTAGATTTTCTAATTGTGTAATCTTAGTCTGTAAAGACTGAAACTGAGTTTTCAAACAAGCCATTTTAATGGTATACTGAAAATTCTAGCACCACACTTAGAGTGTTTAAAAAACACTGTACTGCTATAAACAGCTGAGTTTTTTGTTATGCTTAAGTCAGCAATAATCGAGTCAGACACTACTGACCCACTAAGCTTAACCTCAGGGTCAATGACCATGAAGGGTACAGAGTACATATGGCTGGTGTTTATGGCTTGAGTTTGCTGTGTCAGCCTGACCACGATGATTAATCGTAAATAACGTTATACACTTCATTCACTATACACTATAAATGTCACTGTATAACTGTAAATCACACGTGAATATTACTTACACATATATAAATGTCACTGTTAATATGTATTTGAAAGCTTACACTTTATATATAAGTTCCTTTAATATAACAGGTATATCTATAAGAAACAAACTTTAACACAATCTTGTCTCTTAATTTCTGTTTATAAACATTATAAACACTATGTGTATATACACTCAGACAAACCGAACATCAGTTGGGTTGTTGTTGTCGTAGTCAGCGATTTTCGAGATTGGAGCAGTGGATGCAGGGTGCCATCCCCCGTTTTCTTGTTGGGTGAGTCACCCAGCTCCCGTTTTCTTTGGGTGAACGCTGGGTGAGCGCCCGTTTTCTTTTGGCTGCCCATTCTCTGTGATTGAGTCTGGAGGGACTCATTTATACTGATTTATATTGTAAAACACTAGTTTTACAGCTTTTTTCGAAGGACCTTGGCTCGTAGGTTATTTGTACACTGTAGTACAACATATTTGGACCACAGTGTGGCCTTTATCCGGTTCGAGCACGACCAAAATGTTGAGAAATGGTATTACCAGCTAAGTTTAAATATAGGGAAACTTAACTTAGAAAGACAGCTCATCGCCTGCACAGCCGCCCGTGCAGACGAGGTCTTGAGATTGCTGTCGAAGATCATCTCTCAACGGGCTGGAAATGAGTTATAATTTGTAAACAATAAATTACCCCTACGGGGTGTTATGTCAGCATATTTCATTCACTGAGTGCTGACAAACTTACTTGTTTGGACTCAAAAGTCCGCACCTTACTGCCGACTATAGGTTGATTACAAACTCCTTGCAACTCAAGAACTGCGCAGTCCCCCGTACTACAAGAAATTCGTAACCTACCTTGCTCTTGTAGCGTGAGCTATGGTGTTCTTCACACCTTCGACAGATATCGGTGACTTGATAGAAGCTGAAGTGTCCTTGGATGTCCACGTCTTCCATAGTCTAGGAATACGCACACTGGTACACTATGTTCCACAAGATTTGTCTTTATTGTTCACAATCTTATCACTAAAGAAGCTGATCACACTTCTCTTAAGTGTTTATTGTGTTTTGTGAGACACTTTGTTCACACTAATGCACAGATCGTTCTTTGTTGGTTATCCTGGCGTCAGTGTCACTCTCAGTAGAGTCAAAAGTAATCTGAAGACGCCACAGCACCCCACGCCGTTACTGCCCCCAGCACAAAGGAAAAGCTGACCTAGTACTTTTGCTTCCTTGCCACTTCCTCCATGAAGCAAAGCAGAATGTTTGATTCTTGCTGTCTTAAGCATAGACAACAATATACACTATCTCTACCATGGTAATAAAGTGGGAGCAGGATTTTCCTTAATTGTCCTGCTAAGGTAAGAGATGGACTGTCTCTTATTAAACTACACTTTGCAACACTTCAAGGAGCGTCGGTCGCGTCACATACTGGTACTGCATCTGGGGTCAATTACTCGCTGTAGCAGTAAACAAGATATTTGCCCCTTCTGAGAAGGCTGGGCCCCTCAGAGCTGAAAGGGGCTGAAAGGGGCTGAAGGGGCTGAGGGGGCTGATACCCCCTCCTGGAGAAAATTTCTCCACACTACTACATTATGTTTGGTAGCAGAGCAGAAGATGTGAAAATTAACATTAAGATCGACAACACTCTAATTGCCAGGCATAATGAGGGCAAATTCCTAGGCCTATACCTCGACAACAACCTGAACTTCAGCCACCATATCCAACACATAACCAAAAAAGTATCCAAAACGGTTGGGATCCTCTCCAAGATACGATACTACATGCTGCAAACTGCCCTTCTCACACTATACCATTCACTTATATATCCATACCTCACCTATGCTATCTGTGCTTGGGGTTCAACTGCAGCAACACACCTAAAGCCAATAACAACCCAACAAAAAGCCGCAGTAAGAATAATCACTAAATCAGATCCCTGGGAACACACCCCCCCCCCACTCTTCATAGACCTAAACTTACTCCCTGTTCAGTACATCCACACTTACTACTGTGCAATCTACATCTACAGGACCTTAAATTCCAATATTAACCTTGACCTAAAACGCTTTCTTGATAGTTGTGACAGAATCCACAGGCACAACACCAGACACAAACATCTCTATGACATTCCCCGTGTCCGACTAAACTTTTACAAAAATTCAATGTATGTCAAAGGCCCTAAAATCTGGAACACCCCACCTGAAAATTCTAAAACTGCAGACACATTCATCACCTTCAAAACTACCATTAGAAAACATCTTATCTCCCTGATACACCCTGTCAACTAATAATACGAATACCACCTGGTGGTTCACACTTACACTCACTCACCCATTTGACCATAAACAGAAATATCAATCTCAATCTCAAAATAATGAATCTTAACTAGTCATAAGTTGGCCTGTGATACTCCAATACTGAAACTATATATAGTGCCAAAACAAAAGCATTCACATTGCTAAACTCACAAACTAGTATTTAGTCACTTAGCCATAATACCAACTTACCTCATAATTTTGTAATATTTTAAACTTAAGATTTAATTTAAGTCTGCCCGAAATGCCTAGCCATGCTAGGTGTTCTAGTGGTACACTCTGTAATTATTATTTTACTACATGTAAACCACACAATAACCAAATTCTGTAAACTCAGCATTGTAATCCTTATAGAGAATAAACTTTGAATTTGAATTTGAATTTGAATAGTTAAAAATAGGAGAGGAGAGTTGTTAATGTCTGTGGTGGTTGTTACAACCTGGCCAGTATAACACTGTCTTAATGTCTGTGGTGGTTGTTACAACCTGGCCAGTATAACACTGTCTTAATGTCTATGGTGGTTGGTACAATCTGGGCAGTATAACACTGTCTTAATGTCTGTGGTGGTTGTTACAACCTGGCCAGTATAACACTGTCTTAATGTCTGTGGTGGTTGGTACAACCTGGCCAGTATAACACTGTCTTAATGTCTGTGGTGGTTGGTACAATCTGGACAGTATAACACTGTCTTAATGTCTGTGGTGGTTGGTACAACCTGGCCAGTATAACACTGTCTTAATGTCTGTGGTGGTTGGTACAATCTGGCCAGTATAACACTGTCTTAATGTCTGTGGTGGTTGGTAAAATCTGGCCAGTATAATATTGTCTTAATGTCTGTGGTGGTTGGTACAATCTGGCCAGTATAATATTGTCTTAATGTCTGTGGTGGTTGATACAACCTGGCCAGTATAACACTGTCTTAATGTCTGTGGTGGTTGATACAACCTGGCCAGTATAACACTGTCTTAATGTCTGTGGTGGTTGTTACAACCTGGCCAGTATAACACTGTCTTAATGTCTGTGGTGGTTGTTACAATCTGGCCAGTATAACACTGTCTTAATGTCTGTGGTGGTTGATACAACCTGGCCAGTATAACACTGTCTTAATGTCTGTGGTGGTTGTTACAATCTGGCCAGTATAACACTGTCTTAATGTCTGTGGTGGTTGTTACAATCTGGCCAGTATAACACTGTCTTAATGTCTGTGGTGGTTGATACAACCTGGCCAGTATAACACTGTCTTAATGTCTGTGGTGGTTGGTAAAATCTGGCCAGTATAATATTGTCTTAATGTCTGTGGTGGTTGGTACAATCTGGCCAGTATAATATTGTCTTAATGTCTGTGGTGGTTGGTACAACCTGGCCAGTATAACACTGTCTTAATGTCTGTGGTGGTTGTTACAATCTGGCCAGTATAACACTGTCTTAATGTCTGTGGTGGTTGTTACAATCTGGCCAGTATAACACTGTCTTAATGTCTGTGGTGGTTGTTACAATCTGGCCAGTATAATATTGTCTTAAGGGACCAATCAGGTACCCCTGGGTACAGTACCCAAAATGGCCGACACCTCCAGCCAACAAAATATTCCATACCCACGCTAATATCAGTTATAAGGCTTATTTACCAATCACAATTGATATATTATGACAATGCAATATAATAATAGCATAAAAACATAAAAAGTACACCTTTTTGGCCGATATGTTTGAAACTTCAGCACAGGATACTCGATATAAGCTTCTAATAGCACACCAAAAATGAACGTAATCGGTTGAAAAATAAAGGAGTTGATATGTTACACCAGGGAAGAGACGAAAAAATCGAAAAAAAAATCGAAAAATGAGTTAAGCTTACCGAAAAATAGCTCATTAATCTGGCAACATTTTGGTGTATGTCTCGTCTCTGTACGATAATTAGGTAAAGAGTTATCGTAATTATAGTAATTGGGGTAATTACGTCATTATCGTGACTCACGTCATACCTGTAGTCCGTTTATTGTCATTTTTAGCTTTTTTCCGTATTTTTTTTTATGTTTTTGTGCCAAATTCTTGAAATTACTAGTTGGTAACTCTCATGGTGGCTGTAGCAGGGAGGTTCACTCCACACCAACCTCAGTGCCGACCAAGGGTCAGGTAGAGGAGGAGTTATGCTGCTTTGATTGACTGCGCCGCTCCCTTGGGTCGCGTATTTTCGCCGTCAATTCTTTACATTTCTGCAGCACAATGCCTCGTAAGAAGACTATTCACTCGTTGAACATGAACAAGAGGCTGAGAAAGAGGATGCAGAAGTTGCTAATAGGAAACCAAATAAAGAAAGCAGCGGCGGCGGCGGCAGCAGCGGCAGAGGCGGCGGCAGCAGCGGCAGAGGCGGCGGCGGCGGCAGCAGTGGCAGGTGACGCCACGACGCCATTACTACCCTCAAACTCCTCAGAAAATGAAGATTTCTTGTCAGCTGGTGAACTTCTAAATGCTTCTCCAGTGAAGGCATGTGCTAAGGAAGTCAAGGGAAAAAGGAAGACTGTGGCCACACCAGATGTGGCCAGCACGTCCCAGGCCACACCAGATGTGACCAGCCCGTCCAGGGCCACACCAGATGTGGCCAGCACGTCCCAGGCCACACCAGATGTGTCCAGCCCGTCCAGGGCCACACCAGATGTGGCCACTTCAAGTCACAGACCTACAGCATCGAGAAAGCGGAAACGAAGTGACATATCTGTGGCCACCAGCACCACTGTGGCCACTACCACCACTGTGGCCACCACCACCACCACCACTGTGGCCACATTGATCAAGACTACACCTATATATACATCTGTCATCACCACACCTACAGTTACGTATGTGAGGACCTCCCCACGTATGACTGGATCTCCTCTGACGACTCCAGGTGTGGCCACCCCACATGTGGCCACTGCAGATGTGGCCACCCATGTGGCCACTGCAGATGTGGCCGCCCCACATGTGGCCACTGCAGATGTGGCCGCCCCACATGTGGCCACCCCACATGTGGCCACTGCAGATGTGGCCATCCCACATGTGGCCACTCCACATGTAGCCACCCCAGTTGTGCCTAGCTCAGCTGTCGCCAGCACGTCGACAGCTGCTGACGCGAGTGCCAGTGATAGTGTGTCAACAAGAGTTCATTTGTCAAGTGCCACACGACGAGTGTCGATGTATGAAAAGATAAATCCTGTTGTCGTTGATAAGAAAATGATATGTATGGAAAACAAGAGATTTGATGAAATTCTATCACTTGTGCATTGTTCCCTTTGTTTTTCTAAAAAGATCAAAGTTACATATTATAATCATCACCTAGAAACAGTTCTTAGTATATCGTGTACTGAGTGTAAGAATAGTTTGTTGGAAAAGCCATATGGTATACGTAAGAAGCTGAATACTTTGACGGGTAGGATGGTTTATGCTGAAATGGTGACTGGTGGTGGCTACTCATCATTTGCTCGTAAAAATGCGTTGTGTAACCTACCTCGTCTAGGTTTTGAAACATTCAACAGATATACAAGCGTGATAACAAGGATATCCATTCAGTCTTGCAACAAAATTCTTGATGAAACAAGGCTGATCGTTGGTAAGGAATATGCCAAATGTGACATTTTACCAGACGCACGTGGTGTTCTTGACATTGACGTGACGTATGACGGCACGTGGCACACTAGGGGCCATAATTCTAATTTTGGCATTGGTGTGGCTATTGATGCCTTGACAAAGCTAGTAGTTGATTATCAAGTTTTGTGCAAATACTGTTTTATTTGCAGCAGTCTCAAAAATCGTTTGAAGAAGAAAAGACTTGCTATGGAAAAATATGAACAGTTGAAACAAAGCCATGAAAGCAAATGTACCAAAAACTTTTCAGGCTCCTCAGGCAAAATGGAAGTAGAAGCTGCACTAATCATCTGGCAGAGATCACAGAAAATGAAGTTGAGGTACAAAACCATAGTGTCTGATGGTGACAGTGCAACTTACAAAGGAATTGTTGAACTGAATGATGGTGCTGGTCCTTATGAAGGTATACATGTTGCAAAAGAAGAGTGTATCAACCATTATGCAAAGCGGCTAAGGAAAAGATTGACAAGCTTGGTAAAATTGCACTACACAGAGAAACAACTGAGAACAGGAAAAAAGAGAAAGCAGTATCACCAGAAGAAAGGGATGTTGACAGACTTCGTGATTGACAAGCTTGCACAGTATTTTCAGAAAAACCTACGGGAAAATCGTGGAAGTGATGTTGTAACGATGAGGAATGGCATACTTGCAAGTTTCTTTCACTGTTCCTCCACTGACGACAACCCACAACATCAGCTTTGTCCACCTGGTTCTGCTTCATGGTGTTTTTACAAGAAGGCGCTGGCAGACAACTTACCACCACCACCCCACACAACCATGAAAGTGCAGTTCCAGCTAGAACCTGCCTACTTCAAGAAGGTGCATGATATCTACAAGGACCTCACCAGAGATGAAATGATGGAAAGATGCATTCAGGGACGAACACAAAACTGTAATGAAAGCCTTCACAAACGAATATGGTCCTACTGTAACAAAGCTCTGTTTAAAAATAAGTGGCAAGTAGATTTCGCCACCAGCAACGCCATAGCAGAGTACAATGCAGGATATGAAAGAAGTTGCTTGGACATACAACTTGGCTATGGCCGTTCATCATTGAACCAACGTCACCTGAGGAATATGGACAAGAAGATGCAGGCAGTCATAACCAACGTACACAAGAAGAGGAAGAGGGTGGTGGACACCTCCTATGAGGCTGGAGGCCATTAGATGATCCATGTTCATGCCTACTCTTCGTCAAAGGTAAATAATTCATGTGAATTTGTTGTTTATTTGTATGTATATGTTTATAAATATTGTGTGTATATATATATATATATATATATATATATATATATATATATATATATATATATATATATATATATATATATATATATATATATATATATATATATATATATATATATATATATATATATATATATATATATATATATATATATATATATATATATATATATATATATATATATATATATATATATATATATATATATATATATATATATATATATATATATATATATATATATATATATATATATATATATATATATATATATATATATATATATATATATATATATATATATATATATATATATATATATATATATATATATATATATATATATATATATATATATATATATATATATATATATATATATATATATATATATATATATATATATATATATATATATATATATATATATATATATATATATATATATATATATATATATATATATATATATATATATATATATATATATATATATATATATATATATATATATATATATATATATATATATATATATATATATATATATATATATATATATATATATATATATATATATATATATATATATATATATATATATATATATATATATATATATATATATATATATATATATATATATATATATATATATATATATATATATATATATATATATATATATATATATATATATATATATATATATATATATATATATATATATATATATATATATATATATATATATATATATATATATATATATATATATATATATATATATATATATATATATATATATATATATATATATATATATATATATATATATATATATATATATATATATATATATATATATATATATATATATATATATATATATATATATATATATATATATATATATATATATATATATATATATATATATATATATATATATATATATATATATATATATATATATATATATATATATATATATATATATATATATATATATATATATATATATATATATATATATATATATATATATATATATATATATATATATATATATATATATATATATATATATATATATATATATATATATATATATATATATATATATATATATATATATATATATATATATATATATATATATATATATATATATATATATATATATATATATTATATATATATATATATATATATATATATATATATATATATTATATATATATATATATATATATTATATATATATATATATATATATATATATATATATATATATATATATATATATATTATATATATATATATATATATATATATATATATATATTATATATATATATATATATATATATATATATATATATATATATATATATATATATTTACACATATATTTTGTACTTAATCATTGGTAATATGATGTTTAGTGTGTATTTCCTTTCCAGTTTGATTTGCATGGACCGTCATGATTGGCCAATCTGCAAGGGACTTCAGGATGGAGGGATCTGCATGGAACTTCAGAGATATGTTATATATGCTCATTTCTACTCCTAATAAACATAAGAAGGCACAAGGAGTATTTTTACCCTCCGTAAACTAAGCCTCAATGTATTATTCCATTTTTCTGGAAAGTCTATTTTTTTGCAATTTTAGGGGGACTCCTCTCTTATTATTGAACCGATCTTTATCATTTATACAGGACTTATTCAGGGAACATTGTTCTATAACTAAAAGTGTTCCTTTTGGTAAAAATCCTTACCATTTTTGCATACCATGGGTGTAAAATGCAAAAATTGTCCTAACACATGTCAAGGCATCTTCACTATTTTTTTTGGGTACTATAAAAGATTATATTGCATGATTGGTACACTTTACATAGTCTGTTTGGCATTAATTAATAATTTCATGTTACCAAAAATAACTTCGATATTGCCATATTGATGTAGCCCTCTATTATGTGCTACCATATACAATTTTTCACATTTTATTTTTTATGACGTTATTTATTGAACAATCTTGATGAAAAAAATACACAATATATTCTGACATTCCTAGATTCTGTGGTAAAAATTTCAGTGAAATCGTACAAAGGGAAGTGATCATGAATATTTACATTTGATAGGACAGAACTAATTAAACAGAAAAATGGAAAACAGAGAGAAATATAGTAAAGATGAAAGGAGAAGTGGTAGTGAGAGAAGTCACGAGTGTTATGATGTTTGGAACATTTGACAATGTAAGGAGAAAGGAAAGCATCTACAGAGACAAAGCCAAGATTAAGATTCACACAAGGAAAGTTGTTTATAAGGGATGGTTCAACAAGACGACGGTTGTGAAGGCTAGAAGTAGGATAGACAGTGTTGGCAGAGGACCAGCCAGTAGCATTATAGGAGTCGGCGATTCCAATACTTTTTTGTGCTCTTTAAGTTTATCAGCGGCCAGTGTCTCCATTTTTCTGCCTAGTGTTTTGTGTCCAGCTTTCTCCACCATCCCCATGACCTAAGAAAAGCTTTTGACACAGTAAACCACGAAATCCTACTCCACAAACTTGACCACTACGGTATAAGAGGCCATGCGCTTGCTTATTTCAAATCTTACATTACTAATAGGTATCAGTACGTCACCATTAAAGACACAGCATCAGCAACACGGCCACTTGATACTGGAGTCCCGCAGGGAAGTGTCCTTGGTCCCCTGCTCTTCCTCATATACATCAATGACCTTCCAAATGTATCCCAACACCTGAAACCCATTCTCTTTGCTGATGACACGACTTATGTCATCTCTCACCCTAATCTTGCCACCCTCAACACCATTGTGAATGAGGAGCTGATTAAAATATCGACTTGGATGACAGCCAATAAACTTACGCTTAACACTGACAAAACTTACTATATTATGTTTGGTAGCAGAGCAGGAGATGCACAAATTAACATTAAGATTGACAACACTCTAATTACCAGAAATAATGGGGGAAAATTCCTAGGCTTATACCTTGACAACAACCTGAATTTCAGCACCCATATCCAGCATATAGCCAAAAAAGTATCCAAAACGGTTGGGATCCTCTCCGAGATACGATACTACGTGCCGCAAAATGCCCTTCTCACACTATACCACTCACTTATTTATCCATACCTCACCTATGCTATTTGTGCTTGGGGATCAACTGCAGCAACACACCTAAAGCCAATAATAACCCAACAAAAAGCTGCAGTAAGAATAATCACTAAATCCCATCCCTGGCAGCACACCCCCCCACTCTTCAAAGATCTAAACTTACTCCCAGTTCAGTGCATCCACACTTACTACTGTGCAATCTATATCTACAGGGCCTTAAACTCTAATATCAACCTTGACCTAAAACGCTTTCTTGATAGTTGTGACAGAACCCACAGGCATAATACCAGAAACAAACATCTCTACGACATTCCCCGTGTCCGACTAAACCTTTACAAAAATTCAATGTATGTCAAAGGCCCTAAAATCTGGAATACCCTACCTGAGAACTCTAGAACTGCAGACACATTCATCACCTTCAAAACTGCCATTAGAAAACATCTTATCTCCCTGATACACCCCGTCAACTAACTACACGAATACCACCTGGTGGTTCACACTTACACTCGCTCACTCATTTGACCATAAACAGTAATATTAATCTCAGTCTTAAAATAATGAATCCTGTGATACTCCAATACTGAAACTATATTACTGTGCCAAAACAAAAGCATTCACATTGCTAAACTCACAAACTAGTATTTAGTCACTTAGCCATAATACCAACCTACCTCATAATTTGTAATATTTTACAATTAAGAATAAAACTAAGTATGCCCGAAATGCCTAGCCATGCTAAGCGTTCTAGTGGTACACTCTGTAATCACAATTTTACTACATGTAAACCAAACAATAACCAAATTTCTGTAAACTCAGCATTGTAATCCTTATAGAGAATAAACTTTGAATTGAATTGAATTGAATCCCCTGTGATTTTGGTCCTGCTTCTTGTGGGTCCTTAGCACTCCTGCGGTGCTCAGTTTTTTTTGTCATTAGACTGATCCTACTTCTTATACTACTACTACTACTATTACTACCACTCCTTTACTACTATTTCGGCTTCTACTTTCTACGTTTTCTACAACAATTATTACTACTGTTGGCCCCAACACAGACTCCAATTAGTTCAAAACTTATTACAGTAATAAAGACGTAACCCCCAAACACTCATCAACTAGCAGGTATATCTAATAACTTCGTGCGAAAGAACTAAGTGAAACCCAACTAAAAGCACCGGGACAGATACATCTCAGCCGAATTCCTAAAAGATGGCGCCTCTGAACTGTCAGTCCCCACAATAAATGTGTCCATCACCAATAGTAACGTTCCAGAGGGGATCAAGGAGGCCAGAGTTACTCTTATCTTAAGAAAAACACTTGATGTCAGCATCTATAGGCTTGTTTGTATACTCAGTGTGATGTCAAAAATTCTAGAAAAGGCGGTGTACAATCAGGTTTCAGGAAATCTTACTCGACCAACATCTCCCTAATTAATCTGATGGACTATCTGAGAACCCAAATGTCATTAGGGAATCTCATAGGTGTGGTGACCCTCGACTTACAAAAGGCCTTTGGTACGGTCAACCATAATATATTATGTAAGAAACTACAGGTTATCGGTTTAGGTACTGTAAACTGGTTTAAGTCCTGCCTGAGCAACAGGAAACATATTGTCATGATCGACAACATAGACAGCATTTGGAGTTCCCTTACTGTTTCTATATTACGTAAACAACATGACCATCAGCGTTAAGTGTAAGCTTCTGTTTTATGTAGGCGGCAGTGCTCTGTTAGTCTCAGGTAAACGCCCACTAGAGCTAGAGTCCAACAGCAAACGGTTAATAGAAAACAAACTATCACTACACCTCGAGAAAACGGAAGCCACACGAAAAGTAAACTGAAAAGGGAAAATACTTTTAATGTCCAGTGTAGTGGGGAAGCATCACTTCAGTATCTTCAGTGAAATATCTGAGAATTCCCTGTGACTCAAGCATGTCAGGAGAATTGATGGGGGACAATGTAGTAAAAATAGCGACTGTCAGGCTAAAGTTCCTTTATAGACAGGCACAGTGTTTACCCACTGAGGCTGGCAGGACCCTATATCTAGCTCTTATACAATGTCATATAGATTATTCTTTCTCTTCATGGTACTTTGCCTTAACAAGAAAATGAAAGGCAGACTACAAATCATCCATAACAAAATGGTGAGATTCATCCTGAGCCTGAGTCCAAGACAGTATATAAGCCAGGACGATTACAACAACTTGATATGTTGAACGTTGAACTTAATCATGTTTATAAAATTGTTGACAAGCAGTGTCCAGAATATCTTACTAAGACTCTCAAGGCTGGGAACCAGAGCAAGTATTTTTACTATGAAGCAAAACAAGAATGGTACTGGGAACCAGAACAAGTATGGTACTAGGAACCAGAACAGGTATGGTACTAGGGGAAAGGAACACAATTTTGTAGTATCCTCAGTAGGTGGTCAGGCTTCAAACACCTTTTTTATTCGGCATTAAAGGAGTGGAACGGCTTACCTGAACATGTCCTAGCATGAACTGCTCAGGAAGAGAACTAAAATGTTGGTAATTAGTGAAGCTACAGAGAGGGAGGAGAGTGATTGCTTGTATAGGTAACATTCATGTATCTGTTCCCCTCAGGGAAGGTTCCTTGATGTTGGTGAGGGGCTCTTGATTTAGGGAATTGGATCTGTGCTCCAGTTCCCCGAATTAAGCCTGAATGCCTTCCACATCCCCCCCCCCAGGCGCTGTATAATCCTACGGGTTTAGCGCTTCCCCCTTGATTATAATAATAATAATCATGTATCTGTTATTGTAAGTTGATCTTTTTTTAATGTAAATAATTCAGTTTACCTTATTCCTTGTATGTCTGCTTTTATTGTAACTGATTTTCACACAGTTGACTTACTTAGCTGTTTTAACACAGAGAAAGGAATAATAGTACTAGTGTTGATGATCTGGAGTGTTAGCAACAGTGGTAATAGTTGTAGTAGTAGTGGAAGAGGTAGTAGTAGTAGTAGTAGTAGTAGTAGTGTAGCAGTGGTAGTGGAAAACGATAATGACAGAAAAAAAGTGTTAGTGACGATATAATAGTAATACTAATAGTGGTTTAGTACATAAGAGCAATATAACAGAAGAGCACCGCAGATCAACTCACCCACGGGGGAGAGGTACTCACCACGGGGGAGAGCAACTCACCCACGGGGAGAGGTACTCACCCACGGGGGAGAGTTACTCACCCACGGGGGAAAGCAACTCACCCACGGGGAGAGCTACTCACCCACAGGGGAGAGCTACTCACACACGGGGGAGAGCTACTCACCCACGGGGGAGAGTTACTCATGGGGGAGAGCTACTCACCCACGGGGGAGAGCAACTCACCCACGGGGGAGAGGTACTCACCCACGGGGGAGAGATACTCACCCACGGGGGAAAGCAACTCACCCACGTGGGGAGAGCAACTCACCCACGGAGAGAGCTACTCACCCACGGGGGAGAGGTACCCACTGGGGAGAGCTACTCACCCACGGGGGAGAGCTACTTACCCACGGGAGAGAGCTACTCACCCACGGGAGAGAGCTACTCACCCACGGGGGAGAGCTACTCACCCACGGGGGAGAGCTACTCACCCACGGGGGAGAGCTACTCACCCACGGGGGAGAGCTACTCACCCACGGGGGAGAGCTACTTACCCACGGGAGAGAGCTACTCACCCACGGGGGAGAGCTACTCACCCACGGGGGAGAGCTACTCACACACGGGGGTAGAGCTACTCACCCACGGGGGAGAGCTACTCACCCACGGGGGAGAGCTACTCACCCACGGGGGAGAGCTACTCACCCACGGGGGAGAGCTACTCACCCACGGGGGAGAGCTACTCACCCACGGGGGAGAGCTACTCACCCACGGGGGAGAGCTACTTACCCACGGGAGAGAGCTACTCACCCACGGGGGAGAGCTACTCACCCACGGGGGAGAGCTACTCACTCACGGGGGGGGAGCTACTCACCCACGGGGGAGAGCTACTCACCCACGGGGGAGAGCTACTCACCCACGGGGGAGAGCTACTCATCAACGGGGGAGAGCTACTCATTCACGGGGAAGCTACTCACCCACGGGGGAGAGCTACTCACCCACGGGGGAGAGCTACTCACCCACGGGGGGGTGAACAAAAACGTTGCGGGGTAAAAAAAAAAAAAAGGTAGGACAGAATCCACCGAGGCAAAAAGATAAAACGCAATGAAAAAAATACTTTAAAGGTAAAGACAAAGTGTTCAAAGGTATTCAGAGCATTTATCAAAGGCAAGGTCACTTGACAAGTGTTCAATGGTGTTTAAAACACTGAACAAAGGCTCGGTCACTTGACAAGTGTTCAAAGGTATTTAGAGCACTTAACAAAGGAATGAAGAAAGAAGACATGTATAGAGACAAAACCAAGACTAAGATTCATGTTAGGAATGTTGTGTATAAGTAATGTTTCAATAAGATTGTGTCTGTGAAGAATGGAAGAAAGGCTCTTGGCAGAGCACCAGTTGATAGTGTGACTGTGCTCTCTAACACCACTTAAAACACCATTGTTAGTGTGACTGTGCTCTCTAACACCACTTAAAACACCATTGTTAGTGTGACTGTGCTCTCTAACACCACTTAAAACACCATTGTTAGTGTCTGCAAGAAAAACATTTGTTTTGTGTTCTGTAAGACTTTATGGAAGAGAGAGATCAGTTTCTCCAAACATTGAAGGAGAAGGATATTACTACCACCACGACCACTACTGCTGCTATTCTAATATTACTACCACCACGACCACTACTGCTGCTACTATTCTAATATTACTACCACCACGACCACTACTGCTGCTACTATTCTAATACTACTTTTCCCCTCCGTGGTTCGTTTCTGTCTTCCTTCTGTTTCCTTTTCTTTTTTCTGTGTTGCTGCTACTACCTCATCACAACTTCTACTGATGATATTATTATTATTACTATCACTACTACCACTGCTGCTACCATTACTAATACTTTTACTGGCGCTATCGTGTGCCTTCCACCACCACTACTATAACTACTGCTACCACCACCACCACCACCACCACCACCACTACCATCACCACCACTACTACTACTTCTACTTTCCCAACCACTGCCATTTTTTTTCTTCCCCCCGCTACTTCTCATACTTATTCTAGTCTTCTTCCCTTTTCACTTCAATGTTTGGCCAATGTTCCAAGTTGGACAGGAACGACTTCATAAGTTTCCCTGTCCTTGAAGTGTATGCTGGCATGTAACCTTTCACAGTACCAGTTTACAGTCATCACAAACCTTGAAGTGCATGTTGGTATGTTACCTTTCACAGTACCACTTTACAGTCATCGCATACCTTGAAGTGTATGTTGATATGTTTCCTTTCACAGTAACAATTTACAGTCATCACAAACCTTGAAGTGTATGTTGGTATGATACCTTTCACAGTACTAGTTTACAGTCATTACAAATAACAATAAAAGCATCAGGTTTCCCCATATTAGATGCTGTCCATGCGCTTATCTGGGGGTAACTTACACACCCAGAACTCTCTTTTACACACAGACAGCTTAATGCACCTCTGGAACCAACAACACAACCAGCTTTCTGCACCTCTGGAACCAACAACACAACCAACTTTCTGCACCTCTGAAACTAACAACACAACCAACCTTCTGCATCTCTGGAACCAACAACACAACCAACTTTCTGCATCTCTGGAACCAACAACACAACAAATTTTCTGCACCTCTGGAACCAACAACACAACCAACTTTCTGCATCTCTGAAACCAACAACACAACCAGCTTTCTGCACCTCTGGAACCAACAACACAACCAGTTTTTTGCACCTCTTGAACCAACAACACAACAAATTTTCTGCACCTCTGGAACCAACAACACACCCAGCTTTGTACACCTCTGGAACCAACAACACAACCAGCTTTCTACACGTCTTTAACCAAGAACACAACCAGCTTTCTGCACCTCTGGAACCAACAGCACTGTGAAGGCTTACTCAGCCCTGTAACAACTTTAGACAGTATTACCGAGGCTGGCTCCTCCTCAGGAAAATTAATGAATAGAAAAAGAAATAATAATTCACAAAGATAAACACTTTATTATTTAGTAATGCAAAGATAAAACAGTGAAACATGAAAGAAAAATGAAATGAAAAATGACATAAGAATTCAACGCTAATATGTACAAGTAAACTGGGGTGTCTGGTTGATGTTGACACCGTCTTGTAGAAAGTGTAGCCGTTACTGATGATGTAGAAGGGGGGTCACAGGTGTTGCTGACAACCCAACGGCTAGTTCTTCAGAGTCTATAGCCTTGAATAGTCAGTCCAGATGACAGGAAAGCAGATTCTTTACCACTGTCAAGATGAGGGGTTATGGTCTGCTGTAGCCTACAGTTAATCAGGTAGGTAGATCCAACATGTGACGTCTCCGGACTTTTGCAAAAGTCCTTTTCCTTCAACACTTCTCGTTGGTTGTCAGGTGACCCGATCTGTCATTCCAAGCTGGAAAGAGAGACAGGTTACCCAATGCTTAAGAAATCACTCTCCATGATAAGTATAATACCTAAAAGACTTGGTGATTATCAAAACATCTAACATGGAGATCAAGGCTGAAAGGACTAAGTTTATTATTGATCAAACGTAAAGCTTTCAACCAATAAGTCCACTAGAATAGGAGCAGGCTTGTACCTACAGTTGTGCTGGGAGCTGTGAGTCGAGTGATTACTGTTTGGCCGGAGCCCCACACGTCACCGTTCGGGGTGGGGGAAAAAGGGGGGGATATCAGGAGCTAGACTTACCCTACCTTAACAAGCAGCCGGCAATCAAACTATTGTTACCATATACTCGCTCGCTGCTCCTATCTGTTGAACTTTTCCCTCACAAGCACAACAAACTTTCTCAACATCTGGAACCAACAACACAACCAGCTTTCTGCATATCTGGAACCAACAACACAACCAGCTTTCTGTACCTCTGGAACCAACAACACAACCAGCTTTCTGCACATCTGGAACCAACAACACAACCAGCTTTCTGCACGTCTGGAACCAACAACAAAACAAGCTTTCTACACCTTTGGAACCAACAACACAACAAGGTTTCTGCACCTCTCGAACCAACAACGCAACCAGCTTTCTGCACATCTGGAACCAACAACACAACCAGCTTTCTGTACCTCTGGAACCAACAACACAACCAGCTTTCTCAACCTCTGGAACCAACAACATATCCAGCTTTGTGCACCTTTGTAACCAACAATACAACCAGCTTTCTGCACCTTTGTAACCAACAAGACAACTAGCTTTCTGCACCTTTGTAACCAACAACGCAACTAGCTTTCTTCAACTCTGGAACCTACAACACAAGCAGCTTTCTGCACCTCTGGAACAACAATCACAACCAGCTTTCTGCACCTCTGGAACCAACAACACAACCAGCTTTCTGCGCCTCTGGAACCAACAACACAACTAGCTTTCTGCACCTCTGGAACCAACAACACGATCAGCTTTCTGCAACTCTGGAACTAAAAACACAACCAGCTTTCTGCGCCTTTGTAAACAACAACACAACCAGCTCTCTACACCTTTGTAACCAACAGCACAACCAGCTTTGTGCACCTCTGGAACCAACAACACACCCAGCTTTGTGCACCTCTGGAAGCAACAACACAACCAGCTTTGTGCACCTCTGGAGCCAACAACACAACCAGCTTTGTGCACCTCTGGAACCAACAACACACTCAGCTTTGTGCACATCTCGAACCAACAACACAACCAAGCAACAAGACAGCCAGCTTTCGACACCTCTGGAACCAGCAACACAACCAGCTTTCTTTACCTCTGGAACCAACAACACAACCAGCTTTCTTTACCTCTGGAACCAACAACACAAGCAGCTTTCTGCACCTCTGGAACAACAAACACAACCAGCTTTCTGCACCTCTGGAACCAACAACACAACCAGCTTTCTGCGCCTCTGGAACAACAAACACAACTAGCTTTCTGCACCTCTGGAACCAACAACACGATCAGCTTTCTGCAACTCTGGAACTAAAAACACAACCAGCTTTCTGCGCCTTTGTAAACAACAACACAACCAGCTCTCTACTCCTTTGTAACCAACAACACAACCAGCTTTGTGCACCTCTGGAACCAACAACACACCCAGCTTTGTGCACCTCTGGAACCAACAACACAACCAGCTTTGTATGCATCTGGAACCAACAACACAACCAGCTTCGTACACCTCTGGAACCAACAACACAACCAGCTTTGTGCACCTCTGGAACCAACAACACAACCAGCTTTGTATGCATCTGGAACCAACAACACAACCAGCTTCGTACACCTCTGGAACCAACAACACACCCAGCTTTGTGCACCTCTGGAACCAACAACACAACCAGCTTTGTATGCATCTGGAACCAACAACACAACCAGCTTCGTACACCTCTGGAACCAAAAACACAACCAGCTTTCTGCACCTCTGGAAAAAACAACACAACCAGCTTTGTACACCTCTGGAACCAAAAACACAACCAGCTTTCTGCACCTCTGGAAAAAACAACACAACCAGCTTTGTACACCTCTGGAACTAAAAACACAACCAGTTTTCTACACCTCTGGAACCAACAGGACAACAAACTTTCTGCACCTCTGGAACCAACAGGACAACCAGCTTTCTGCACCTCTGGAACAAAAACACAACCAGCTTTCTGCAATTTTGTTAACAACAACACAACCACTTTTCTGCACCTCTGGAACCAAAAATACAACCAGCTTTCTACATCTTTGTAACCAAGACAAGCAGCTTTCTACACCTCTGGACCCAACAACACAACCAGCTTTCTGCACCTCTGGAACCAACAACACAAGCAGCTTTCTGCACCTCTGGAACCAACAACACAACTAACTTTCTACACCTCTGGAACCAACAACACAACTAGCTTTTTGCACCTTTGGAACCAACAGCACAACCAGCTTTCTGCACCTCTGGAACCAGCAACACAAGCAGCTTTCTGCACCTCTGGAACCAACAACACAACTAACTTTCTACACCTCTGAAACCAACAACACAACCAGCTTTTTGCACCTTTGGAACCAACAGCACAACCAGCTTTCTGCACCTCTGGAACCAACAAAACATCCAGCTTTCTGCACCTCTGGAACCAACAACACAACCAGCATTCTTCACCGCTGGAACCAACTTCACAACCAGCTTTCTGCACATCTGGAACCAAAAACACAACAGCTTTTTGCATCTCTGTAACCAAAAACACAACCAGCTTTCTGCACCTTTGTAAACAATAACACAACCAGCTTTCTACACCTCTGGAACCAACAACACATGCAGCTTTCTGCACCTCTAGAACAAAAACACAACCAGCTTTCTGCACTTTTGTTAACAACAACACAACCACCTTTCTACACCTTTGTAACCAACAACACAACCAGCTTTGTGCACATCTGGAACCAACAACACAACCAGCTTTCTACACCTCAACACTGGAAGACAGGAGGGAACCTGATACAACACTGGAGGACAGGAGGGAACCTGATAACAACACTGGAGGACAGGAGGGAACCTGATACAACACTGGAGGACAGGAGGGAACCTGATAACAACACTGGAGGACAGGAGGGGACCTGATAACAACACTGGAGGACAGGAGGGGACCTGATAACAACACTGGAGGACAGGAGGGGACCTGATAACAACACTGGAGGACAGGAGGGGACCTGATAACAACACTGGAGGACAGGAGGGGACCTGATAACAACACTGGAGGACAGGAGGGAACCTGATAACAACACTGGAGGACAGGAGGGGACCTGATAACAACACTGGAGGACAGGAGGGGACCTGATAACAACACTGGAGGACAGGAGGGGACCTGATAACAACACTGGAGGACAGGAGGGGACCTGATAACAACACTGGAGGACAGGAGGGGACCTGATAACAATACTGGAGGACAGGAGTTGACCTGTTAACAACACTGGAGGACAGGAGGGAACCTGATAACAACACTTGAGGACAGAAGAGGACCTGATAACAATACTGGAGGACAGGAGGGGACCTGATAACAACACTGGAGGACAGGAAGGGACATGATAACAATACTGGAGAACAGGAGGGGACCTGATAACAACACTGGAGGACAGGAGGGATCCTGATACAACACTGGAGGACAGGAGGGAACCTGATACAACACTGGAGGACAGGAGTTGACCTGTTAACAACACTGGAGGACAGGAGGGATCCTGATACAACACTGGAGGACAGGAGGGAACCTGATACAACACTGGAGGACAGGAGTTGACCTGTTAACAACACTGGAGGACAGGAGGGATCCTGATACAACACTGGAGGACAGGAGGGAACCTGATACAACACTGGAGGACAGGAGGGGACCTGATAACAACAAGGTGGACAAGATAGGTTGTTCGAGAGTTGAGACACAGCAACATGGGTTCACAATTGGAAGTTGAGGAGTCAGATGAGTCAAAGGGATGTTATGAAGTATTTCTTCAGTCACAGAGTTGTCATGAAGTGGAACAGTCTGGAAAATGATGTTGCGGAGGCAGGATCCATACATAGTTTCAGGATGTGGTATGATGAAGCTCATGAGGCAGGGAGAGTGACCTAGTAGCGACCAGTGAAGAGGCGGGGTCAAGAGCTGTGACTCAACCCATGCAACCACAATTAGGTGTAAGTACACGCACACACACACACACACTCACACACACACACACACACACACACACACACACACACACACACACACACACACACACACACACATACACACACACACGCACACACACACATACACACACACATACACACACACATACACACACACACACACACACACACACACACACACACACACACACACACACACACACACACACACACACACACACACATACACACACACACTTTCTGAAAAAATGGAGAAAGAGCTCTCTGTGAAATTGGAAAAGAGGTTGGAGAAGCAGACAAAGAATTGGGACGCACAAGTCGAAACTGCAGTAGCCAAGATAAGGGTCCTAGAAGTTGAGATAAATAGGCTGAAGCGAGTTACAGGGGCAGTGACCAGAGAAGACACAGCATGTGAAGCTGCGAGGCCGAACAGAAAGGAAGGAATTATGAATTATGCTAAGGTCATATCAGCCTGCCAAGGAGGACCAAGGAGTGAAAGGGAAGAACAGCTGGTTGCAGATGGAGAGGGTGATAGGTCGAATGCTGAGGCA
>NC_091303.1:46140790-46195790 GCF_038502225.1 Cherax quadricarinatus | reverse complement strand
AAGGCTGGACTTAGTATTCACCTTGAGTAGTGCAGATATCGAGGACATCACATATGAAAGACCCCTTGGGGCCAGCGACCATGTGGTTTTAAGCATCGAATGCACAGTAGAGCTACAAGTGGAGGGAGAAGCAGGAAGGCCAGGACGAATGAAGCCAAACTACAAGAAAGAGGACTACACAGGAATGAGGAACTTCCTGAACAGGGTTCAGTGGGACAGAGAACTGGCAGGGAAGCCAGTTAATGAGATGATGGAATATGTAGCAACAAAATGCAAGGAGGCTAAGGAGAGGTTTGTACCCAAGGGTAACAAGAATAATGAAAAAGCCAGGATGAGCCCATGGTTCACCCAAAGGTGCAGGGAGGCAAAAACTAAGTGTGCTAGGCAATGGAAGAAATATAGAAGGCAAAGGACCCAGGAGAATAAGGAAAGCAGTCGTAGAGCCTGAAAGTAATATGCACAGATAAGAAGGGAGGCCCAAAGACAATATGAAAACGACATAGCAGCGAAAGCCAAATCTGACCCGAAACTGTTATACAGCCACATCAGGAGGAAAATAACAGTCAAGGACCAGGTAATCAGGCTAAGGAAGGAAGGAGGAGAAACAACAAGAAATGACCGTGAAGTATGTGAGGAACTCAATAAGAGATTCAAAGAAGTGTTCACAGAGGAGACAGAAGGGGCTCTAGAAAGACAGGGAGGTGGGGCACACCACCATGTGCTGGACACAGTGCACACAACCGAGGAAGAAGTGAAGAGGCTTCTGAGTGAGCTAGATACCTCAAAGGCAATGGGGCCAGATAACATCTCCCCATGGGTATTGAGAGAGGGAGCAGAGGCGCTATGTGTACCCCTAACAACAATATTCAATACATCTATCGAAAGAGGGAGATTGCCTGAGGCATGGAAGACAGCAAATGTAGTCCCAATCTTTAAAAAAGGAGACAGACATGAAGCACTAAACTACAGACCAGTGTCACTGACATGTACAGTATGCAAAATCATGGAGAAGATTATCAGGAGAAGAGTGGTGGAACATCTAGAAAGGAATGATCTCATCAACAGCAGCCAACATGGTTTCAGGGATGGGAAATCCTGTGTCACAAACCTACTGGAGTTCTATGACATGGTGACAGCAGTAAGACAAGAGAGAGAGAGAGGGGTGGGTGGATTGCATATTCTTGGACTGCAAGAAGGCGTTTGACACAGTTCCACACAAGAGATTGGTGCAAAAACTGGAGGACCAAGCAGGGATAACAGGGAAGGCACTACAATGGATCTGGGAATACTTGTCAGGAAGAGAGCAGCGAGTCATGGTACATGGCGAGGTGTCAGAGTGGGCACCTGTGACCAGCGGGGTCCCACAGGGGTCAGTCCTAGGACCAGTGCTGTTTCTGGTATTTGTGAACGACATGACGGAAGGAATAGACTCTGAGGTGTCCCTGTTTGCAGATGACGTGAAGTTGATGAGAAGAATTCACTCGATCGAAGACCAGGCAGAACTACAAAGGGATCTGAACAGGCTGCAGACCTGGTCCAGCAATTGGCTCCTGGAGTTCAATCCCACCAAGTGCAAAGTCATGAAGATTGGGGAAGGGCAAAGAAGACCGCAGATGGAGTACAGTCTAGGGGGGCAAGAGACTACAAACCTCACTCAAGGAAAAAGATCTTGGGGTGAGTATAACACCAGGCACATCTCCTGAAGCGCTCATCAACCAAATAACTGCTGCAGCATATGGGCGCCTAGCAAACCTCAGAACGGCATTCCGACATCTTAATAAGGAATCGTTCAGGACCCTGTACACCGTGTACGTTAGGCCCATATTGGAGTATGTGGCACCAGTTTGGAACCCACACCTAGCCAAGCACGTAAAGAAACTAGAGAAAGTGCAAAGGTTTGCAACAAGACTAGTCCCAGAGCTAAGAGGTATGTCCTACGAGGAGAGGTTAAAGGAAATCAACCTGACGACACTGGAGGACAGGAGAGATAGGGGGGACATGATAACGACATACAAAATACTGAGAGGAATTGACAAGGTGGACAAAGACAGGATGTTCCAGAGATTGGACACAGTAACAAGGGGACACAGTTGGAAGTTGAAGACACAGATGAATCACAGGGATGTTAGGAAGTATTTCTTCAGCCACAGAGTAGTCAGTAAGTGGAATAGTTTGGGAAGCGATGTAGTGGAGGCAGGATCCATACATAGCTTTAAGCAGAGATATGATAAAGCTCACGGTTCAGGGAGAGTGACCTAGTAGAGATCAGTGAAGAGGCGGGGCCAGGAGCTTGGACTCGACCCCCGCAACCTCAAGTAGGTGAGTACAACTATGTGAGTACACACACACAAATAAAACTCCAGTAATAAAAAAAAATTTCAGACTGAGATATTCGACGTCTCGACAAGAATAATTTCATCGTGGTGTCTTATAACATAACTGGCAGACCTTCTTATTAATGTCTCTAACACTCATCTTATATTTTCTAGTATGTTCCTCTACTGTACTGCATTGTTATTGTATGTTGTATCATACTTGAGTGTTTCTGTATTGTTCTGTGTTACTTATGTGTTACTGTACAAATCTCTGTACAGTAATATTGTTTTTATGTATTACTGAACTAGTTTTGTTTATTGTACTGTTCTGGTGTAATCGCGAATATTCTGTATTATTTTTAAGATTGATGGATCGATTACATCGACTCCAGGCTGAGGGACTGCTTACCTAAAACTTCTTCTGATGTTCACCATGTATTGGACTGATGAAGCCGCTGTGTGGCGAAATGTTTTCACAGTAAGGATACCGAAGTGTTGCACATGTGTCTAATTTATCACACACTATGTGAGATCTTACTAGTGATGTATAGTGTTGTAAAGTAACTTCTAAACTCTTCTTACTTCAACTTTTTACTATAAATCCAAGTAATCTGATAAATTTATTGCACACAATTAGGCACCGTTGTCTTGGCTTCAGATTTCTGCTGACCATAACTCCCATAATGGATGTTTATCAGAGACCTTAACATATGACGTGTTGTCTAGGCTTCAGAATTGTCTGATAAAATTCTTTTTGTGCCAAGATCAAGTCTCCCGAATTGAGTTAGTTTAATATGTTTATTATGCACCCCATACCCATCCTGTGGGCGGTAGTCAAAAGATTACAGAGGTACATAATTGGTCCAGGGACTGGGCCTCAAAGTTTTGATAGCTGAACAAGTTACAGAGGTAATGAATTCACAATTTACAAAGGTAATGAACTCACAATTTACAAACCCGAATTGAGAGACTAGTTTTCCCAAATAGTTTTTGTTTAATGTTTGTGATGGTCATTGTTGTTTATGTTAACAAAGAAATGGAGAAAGAAACTAAACTGTAAAAGAAATTTTAAGCGAGAAAGTCTTATTAAATTATTTATTTATTATTTAGGGTAATTCACTATCTTTCTAACGAGTATTAACAAGAGTTTCGTCTTAGTTTTCTGCACAACTTTACATCTTACCTTGAAGCTCTTTTGATTACTGTAAACAGTTATATTTTGATAGGGAACACTATTGTGCATAATGTTGAAGATAATGACACCATAGTGACTCCAACCCAGCTGGAAAGTGATCCTTAATACTGGAAGAATACCTCTGAAACCCACAGTGAACCCACAGTGACGTCACTACTGTTGGAAGACTAAAACTACCGTCACTACTAAACTGATAGTGACCTCAGCTTTATTTAGGAAAACATTAAAACTTTCGTGACTACTGAAACATTATACAGAAATTTCGTCTGTATAATTATATCTTGCTTTCATTACATCTTTTCTCTTGTACACAGACAAGAATAACTGACACAAAATAAATACTTTGTTGCGAAGGACATGATTTATGTACAGTGTAACAAGATATCGCTATATAAAACACCAGTATATGAAGCAGTAACATTGAAACGAAATAACCAGGTTGTGGCAGTGGCTCCCATTTTTTTTATATAAGCAGAACGAGATTATGATGGACGACTTTATACTCTCTAAAAAGGCGTAGAATTAGGGGGGATATGATTGAGGTGTATAAATGGAAAACAGGAATAAATAAAGAGGATGTAAATAACGTGCTGAAAATATCCAGCCAAGACAGGACTCGCAATAATGGTTTCAAATTGGAAAAGTTCAGATTCAGGAAGGACATAGGAAAGCACTGGTTTGGTAATAGAGCTGTGGATGAGTGGAACAAACTCTTGAGTACCGTCATGGAAGCTAAGACCTTGTGTAGTTTTAAAAATGGGTTGGATAAATACATGAGTGGGTGTGGGTGGGTGTGAGTTGGACCTGACTAGCTAGGGCTACCAGGTCTGGTGCCGTGCCCCTTCCTTAAGTGGAAGTGACCTGACTAGGTGGTCATTGTTCTAGGCCGGGGGGTGGCAGGGACCTGCTTCGCATGGCTCAGTTTTCCTGTAGCAGTGTTCCTTCGTTCTTATGTTCTTATATTTTTCTTAATATTTTTACTTAGTGTCGGCATAAATAACTCATTACTACTGTAACCAAATATAAACATATAAATAGTTCTGGACTTCGGGTAACCTTCAAGTAATGAGTTATTGATACCTAGAAAATACTTAAAAGACTGATTTAAAATCTCTACACTCTGATATAACATATTTATGAGAGCTGGAGACACAGCAGATGGCACAAAGCAATCTGTCTGCTGTCAGTTAATGGTTCCTGAGGTGATCGCTCCCGTGACTCTCTGGCCCTATGCTGCACTTCCTACAAGAGTGATGGACTGAACACATCGATTCCAGGTTGAGGGACTGATTACCTCAAACTTCTCCTCTCCTTACCCTTTTCTACTTTGTATTGGACTGATGAAGCCACTGTGTGGCGAAACGTTTCTTCAGTAAAGATTCCCATGTGTTGCATAAGTGTCTCAATTCTTCAACTTGTCGGTTTTCTAAACCATTCATTGGTTGTGTTCATTCATCATAGTGAACATGAATGTTGTTCTTGTATGTGATCATTCATCATAGTGAACATGAATGTTGTTCTTGTATGTGTTCATTCATCATAGTGAACATGAATGTTGTTCTTATATGTGTTCATTCATCATAGTGAACATGAATGTTGTTCTTGGTGACGATAGCCATAATAATAGGATATTCATATGTATAGAGATGCTCAAATATTCATAAATACATGTATAGATTTAAAAACTATACATTAATACATACATAAATAACCCGCACATACGAGACTGACTCGTAGGAATACTTTTCAGTAAGTTTTGGACCATTAACTAGTAACAAGGAAACTTAACAGTTTAATAATGACGATGATAATATAATCAGCAGGAACTACGTCCTGACACCAATCTTAAGAACATAAGAACAAATGAACGAAGGAACACTGCAGAAGGACTACTGGCCCATTCGAGGCAGGTCCAAGTCTCCTACCGGCTTAAGCCAATGCACCCAACCTAGTCAGGTCAGGTCACATTGACTTAAGGGAGGAACACGGCAACCGACCTGGTAGCACAAGCTATCAGGTCCAACTCACACCCACCCACATCCACTCATGTATTTATCCAACCTATTTTTAAAGCTACACAACGTTCTGGCCTCTATAACTGTACTCGGGAGTTTGTTCCACTCATCCACAACTCTATTACCAAACCAGTACTTTCCTATATCCTTCCTGAATCTGAATTTTTCCAACTTAAAACCATTGCTGCGAGTCCTGTCTAGGCTAGATATTTTCAGCACACTATTTACATCCCCTTTATTTATTCCCGTCTTCCATTTATACACCTCAATCATATCCCCCCTAATTCTACGTCTTTCTAGAGAGTGCAGATTCAGGGCCCTTAGTCTATCCTCATAGGGAAGGTTTCTGATACATGGGATCAACTTTGTCATCCTCCTTTGTACATTTTCCAGAGAATTTATATCCATCCTGTAATACGGTGACCAAAATTGTGCAGCATAATCTAAATGAGGCCTAACCAAGGATGTATAGAGTTTGAGATGAATGGTTCAGAGAACCGACATGTTGATAAATTAGACACATGTGCAACTCTTGGGTATCTTTATTGAGGGAACGTTTCGCCACACAGTGGCTTCATCAGTCCATACAAAGGAGAATCTTGAAGAACAGGAGGAGAATGAGGTAATCAGTCCCTCAACCTTGAGTTGATGTGGTCAGTCCATCAATCTTGAATAGAATACGGCATACGTGCTGAGAAGGAGCTTATAAACCGTTGGCAGGAGAGGTGCAGCAGTCATAGGTCGTGTAACATTTGTTCAATGTTGAAGTAGGTCGTGCCCAAGAATTAGGCAAGCGAAGAATTCCCAAGTATTAAGATCCCAAGAAGTTGCAGTGTCTGACAGGTTTGTAGATGAATGGTTCAGAGAACCGACATGTTGATAAATTAGACACATGTGCAACTCTTGGGTATCTTTATTGAGGAAACGTTTCGCCACACAGTGGGTTCATCAGTCCATACATAAGAACATAAGAACATAAGAACATAAGAACGATGGAACACTGCAGAAGGCCTACTGGCCCATGCGAGGCAGGTCCAAGTCTCCTACCGGCTTAAGCCAATGCACCCAACCTAGTCAGGTCAGGTCACATTGACTTAAGGGAGGAACACGGCAACCGACCTGGTAGCACAAGCTATCAGGTCTAACTCACACCCACCCACATCTACTCATGTATTTATCCAACCTATTTTTAAAGCTACACAACGTTCTGGCCTCTATAACGGTACTTGGGAGTTTGTTCCACTCATCCACAACTCTATTACCAAACCAGTACTTTCCTATATCCTTCCTGAATCTGAATTTTTCCAACTTAAAACCATTGCTGCGAGTCCTGTCTAGGCTAGATATTTTCAGCACACTATTTACATCCCCTTTATTTATTCCTGTCTTCCATTTATACACCTCAATCATATCCCCCCTAATTCTACGTCTTTCTAGAGAGTGCAGTTTCAGGGCCCTTAGTCTATCCTCATAGGGAAGGTTTCTGATACATGGGATCAACTTTGTCATCCTCCTTTGTACATTTTCCAGAGAATTTATATCCATTCTGTAATACGGTGACCAAAACTGTGCAGCATAATCTAAATGAGGCCTAACCAAGGATGTATAGAGTTGAAGAACAACCTGAGGACTCCTATTATTTATGCTTCTTGATATGAAGCCAAGGATTCTATTAGCTTTATTGCGAACACTTATGCACTGTTGTCTTGGTTTCAGATTACTGCTAACCAGAACATACAAAGGAGAATGGAATCTTAATTCTGAGGACATGTACATAACCTTCACGTCTACGACAACTACCACTACAACTAACCCATCTCTTTGGGAAGGACCTACTTCCACTGGGGAATCCCGCCTACCAGTGAATTTGCCCTCGTCTGCTTCACCTGATGTTACTATATAAGCGCCAGGATTCTTTCTTCTGCTTCAGAATCTCCACGACTATGGTGCTGTTCGCACCTACTCCTAGGTTGAGGGACTGATTACCTCATCTTCTGTACATAGTTCTACTGTCTTCAAGTTATGTCCTAGAATTTGTATTGATAAAGCCACTGGATGGCGAAACGTCTACAATAAAGATACCCAGATGTTGCACAAGTGTCTTACTCTCATCATACAAAGGAGAATCTTGAAGAACAGGAGGAGAATGAGGTAATCAGTCCCTCAACCTTGAGTCGATGTGGTCAGTCCATCAATCTTGAATAGAATACGGCATACGTGCTGAGAAGGAGCTTATAAACCGTTGGCAGGAGAGGTGCAGCAGTCATAGGTCGTGTAACATTTGTTCAATGTTGAAGTAGGTCGTGCCCAAGAATTAGGCAAGCGAAGAATTCCCAAGTATTAAGATCCCAAGAAGTTGCAGTGTCTGACAGGTTTGTAGATGAATGGTTCAGAGAACCGACATGTTGATAAATTAGACACATGTGCAACTCTTGGGTATCTTTATTGAGGAAACGTTTCGCCACACAGTGGCTTCATCAGTCCATACAAAGGAGAATCTTGAAGAACAGGAGGAGAATGAGGTAATCAGTCCCTCAACCTTGAGTCGATGTGGTCAGTCCATCAATCTTGAATAGAATACGGCATACGTGCTGAGAAGGAGCTTATAAACCGTTGGGATCTTAATACTTGGGAATTCTTCGCTTGCCTAATTCTTGGGCACGACCTACTTCAACATTGAACAAATGTTACACGACCTATGACTGCTGCACCTCTCCTGCCAACGGTTTATAAGCTCCTTCTCAGCACGTATGCCGTATTCTATTCAAGATTGATGGACTGACCACATCGACTCAAGGTTGAGGGACTGATTACCTCATTCTCCTCCTGTTCTTCAAGATTCTCCTTTGTATGGACTGATGAAGCCACTGTGTGGCGAAACATTTCCTCAATAAAGATACCCAAGAGTTGCACATGTGTCTAATTTATCAACATGTATAGAGTTGAAGAACAACCTGAGGACTCCTATTATTTATGCTTCTTG
This sequence comes from Cherax quadricarinatus, assembly GCF_038502225.1. Classification (NCBI taxonomy): domain Eukaryota; kingdom Metazoa; phylum Arthropoda; class Malacostraca; order Decapoda; family Parastacidae; genus Cherax; species Cherax quadricarinatus. The sequence goes on along the minus strand of NC_091303.1, from coordinate 46,187,282 downwards.
ATATGAAGCCAAGGATTCTATTAGCTTTATTGCGAACACTTATGCACTGTTGTCTTGGTTTCAGATTACTGCTAACAAGAACTCCTAAATCTTTTTCGCAATCCGTAATATTAAGATCTACATTATTTAGTTTATATGTGGCATGGTTATTGTCCTGTCCAACATTTAGAACTTTGCATTTGTCTATATTAAACTGCATCTGCCACTTCTCCGACCACTGCATCAGTCTATTCAAAGCTTCCTGGAGTGCTCGAATGTCCTCGTCAGAATGAATTCGACGGCCTATTTTGGTGTCATCGGCAAACTTGCCGATGTCGCTCTTTATGCCCTCATCTATGTCGTTTATGTAGATTGTGAACAGCAGGGGGCCCAACACTGACCCCTGTGGAACACCGCTCTTAACGCTTCCCCACTCTGATTTCTCCCCATTTATGCAAACTCTCTGCTCACTATGACCCCGCCTCCGCCTGCTTCACCTCACATCTCTACAGTATATAAGCCACGTCTACGGCCCTATGCTGTACATTCTACAAGATTGATGGACTGAACACATCGACTCCAGGTTGAGGGACTGATTACCTCATTCTCCTCCTCTCCTTATGCCTTCCTCTTTGTATTGGACTGAAGAAGCCACTGTGTGGCGAAACGTTTCCTGAATAAAGATTCCCATATGCTGCATAAGTGTCTCAATCTTCAACTTGTCGGTTTTTCAAACCATTCATCACAACTGTCAGACACTGCAGCATCATGGGATCTTGTTACAAAGAATTCTTCAACACTTGTTCAACCTTTGGACGAAGACCTACTTCTACTAGTGGATGGTACCACTATGACCCCGCCTCCGCCTGCTTCACCTCACATCTCTACAGTATATAAGCCACGTCTACGGCCCTATGCTGTACATTCTACAAGATTGATGGACTGAACACATCGACTCCAGGTTGAGGGACTGATTACCTCATTCTCCTCCTCTCCTTATGCCTTCCTCTTTGTATTGGACTGAAGAAGCCACTGTGTGGCGAAACGTTTCCTGAATAAAGATTCCCATATGCTGCATAAGTGTCTCAATCTTCAACTTGTCGGTTTTTCAAACCATTCATCACAAAACTCTCTGCTGCCTATTTGTCAACCATGCCTCTATCCAGGAAAAAATTTCTCCTCCTATTCCATGTGCTTTAATTTTCCTCAATAGTCTCTGATGTGGGACCCTGTCAAAAGCCTTACTGAAGTCCATATACACAATATCATATTCATTACCATGATCTACCTCCTCAAATACCTTAGTGAAAAAAGTTAATAAATTCGTAAGGCAGAAACTCCCCTTTGTAAAACCATGCTGAGATTCGTTGATTAATTTATGCTTTTCAAGGTGGCTACGAACTGCCTCGGCAATTATTGATTCCATAAATTTTCCCACTATGGAGGTTAGGCTTATTGGTCTATAGTTCGAAGCTAAGGACCTGTCACCTATTTTGAAAATAGGTATCACATTTGCCATTTTCCACTTATCTGGCACCATGCCAGTTTGTAGTGATATGTTGAAAAGATTAGCCAAAGGTGTGCTAAGCTCCTCTTTACATTCCTTTAGAACCCTTGCATACAGTTCATCAGGGCCTGGGGATTTGTTAGGTTTTAATTTATCTATTTGCCTAAGGACCATGTCACTTGTGACCCTAATCGTGCACAGTTTATTATCGTCCTGTTCTACATAATTTATCATTACTGGAATATCGCTGGTATCCTCCTGTGTAAAAACTGAGAGGAAGTATGTGTTAAAAATTCTACACATTTCCTTATCACTGTCAGTGAGCTGACCCGAGGAACTTTTGAGTGGGCCTATCTTGTCCCTGATCTTACTTCTGTATACCTGAAAGAATCCTTTTGGGTTAGTCTTCGATTCTCTTGCAACTTTAACCTCATAATCTCTTTTTGCTTTTCTAATTCCCTTTTTTATTTCTCTCTTTAACTGAATATATCGATTTCTTAATTGCCCCTCTCCTCTTTTGATTTGCCTATATATGCCTCTCTTTTGACCAATCAGATATTTTAATCTATTGTTCATCCATTTAGGATCATTTTTGTTTGATCTGATTTCCCTATTTGGAACATAATTTGACTGAGCAGCTAGAACTATGCCCTGGAAAGCATCATATCGGCAACCATCATCACCTACCTGACCCTTAGTCAAGTCATTCCAGTTCAGCCCACCTAAGTAATTTTTCAGTCCTATGAAATCAGCCAAGCGAAAGTCAGGGACGGAGACTTGATTGCCATTATTAGGGGAATTCCATGATATATTAAAATTGAGTGATTTGTGATCACTTTCCCCAAGCTCATCATTAACCTCAAGATTATTAATTAGTGTTTCCCTACTGGCAAGAACCAAGTCAAGGAGGTTATTTCCCCTAGTAGGCTCTGTCACAAACTGTTTTAAAAAACAATCCTGGATCGTATCAAGAAAGTCACCTGACTCTAAATTTCCTGTCAAATTGCTCCAGTCAATCTGTCTATAGTTGAAATCTCCCATTAGCACATTTTCGTATGTAGATGCCTTACGAATTTCGTCCCATAGAAGTTTACTGCACTCCCTATCAAGATTTGGGGCCCTGTAAATCACACCCAAAATTAGTTTTTCTCGGCCCTCGAGAAGCTGTAACCAAACAGATTCAGTGGCTGACGCTTCTAATTTAATATCTTGTCTAACACAACAATTTAAATTGTCTCTGACATACATCGCTACTCCACCACCTTTCCTGTTGACCCTGTCAGTGTGGAATAATTTATAGCCTTGTATGTGACATTCAGAGGGCATCTCTCTATCTTTCAGATTGAGCCAGGTCTCTGTTATAGCAATAATATCTATGTTTCCTGCACTTGCAATTAATCTTAGCTCATCTATCTTATTTCTTACACTCCTGCTATTAGTATAGTAAACCTTAAGGGAGCTAGTCCCTTGCTGCCCTCTGCTGTCCCCCTTTGTTTGCTGAACTGATCTATTGTCTTTATTTATAACTTCATGCTGAATGCCTTTTATACATTTACTGTTTCCAACCCTAGTGTTGCAACCTGCTTGTTTCCCACACACACCCATACCTCTATCTTCCATCAGTTTAAAATCATGGGCATTTCACCAATGGCCTTCTCAATCGAGTCTGCAAGTGCTACCACCCCTGCCCCAGAGAGATGTACCCCATCCCTTGCATACATATCATGTTTGCCATAAAAGTTGTTCCAGTTGTCAATGAATGGGATTGCAAGTTCCTTGCAGTATCTGTCTAGCCAGCAATTTACACCAATTGCCCTAGACAACCATTCATTTCCTACTCCCCTTCTAGGCAAGATGCCACATATGATTGGGATCCCTCCCTTAGACTTAATGAAATCTATAGCTGACCTGTACTTATCTAGCAGCTCTTCTCTCCTACCCTTCCCAATATCATTTCCACCAGCAGTGAGACAGATAATGGGCTTGTTCCCATTACCTGACATGATATTATCCAGCCTGTTGACTATGTCCCCAACACCAGCTCCAGGGAAGCACACTCTATCTCTCATCTTCTTATTCCTATTACAAAAAGCACAGTCAATATATCTTACCTGAGAGTCACCAACCACAAGAATGTGCTTACCTCCATTAGCAAGGGCAGTAGTACCCTTACCTTCACTGGCCACTGAAGTACATTCATCCTGAAGAACAGAGAAGCGATTTCCTACCTTCAGATCTTCACTCTTAACTTTCCTTACTCTGATGCGCCTCCCATTACTGTGAACCACTCGCCACTTGTAGCAGGTGCTGGGCTGCACCTCACTGCTGGTAGCCGTTGCTACCTCCCCAACTACAGCCTCCTCACAGCGAGAGACAGACTGCACCTCACTGCTAGAAGCCTCATTCCCCACAACTCCAGCCACCTCACACTCTCTCCCAGACCCATTGAGGTGGACCTTCAGCCTCCTAATCTCCTCCTGGAGAAGCAAGACCTCCTCCTTCAACTCTCCAACCTCAATTTTTAAAACACTTCAGAAGCAAGCCATGCTTTGTAACCGTCCACGCTAATCCCCAAAGCAGCTCAGGGTCTGTGACCTCACGTGACGACTGACCACTGGGTGAGTGATCCGTCACTGTCTCCTGAAGGTGCGTCCATGTTCGTACACGTGACTTACATGTGTGTGTGTGTGTGTGTGTGTGTGTGTGTGTGTGTGTAGCGTAGAGGAAGAAGTATGAGGTGTAGGTGCGTGTGTATTTGTTTATATACTAGTAATACCGAAAGTTAGTTAATTTAGTTTAATATGTTTATTATGCACCCCATACCCATCCTGTGGGCGGTAGTCAAAAGATTACAGAGGTACATAATGGGTCCAGGGACTGGGCCTCAAAGTTTTGAAAGCTGAGCAAGTTACAGAGGTAATGAATTCACAATTTACAAAGGTAATGAACCGAAAGGAGAGGATAATATGCATTGTTGAATAAATATACGTGTATGTTAGATACCGATTATTGTGTTTGTGTGTGTGTGTTGCTTTATTCGTGTGTGTAGGATTTGTATGTGGAAATCCAGAATTTAGTGAATAGAAGAGTGTGTGCTTGAGAACCATAGTGTACCATGCCAAAAAAGATCAACAACAAGAAAAAAACGATAACTAATAACAATTAATTACAGTTATCGTGCAGGGGACACAAAGGTTCACACACCGACACAAATTTAGGCACATAAAAACGCTAATAAATACACTTATTCGAATAAATAATTGAATAATGTAATAATTGACATAGGTACAATATTAAATATAAATATGTTTCAAATTTTCATTGAGTAGCCAGTTCTTGGTGGACGAACTGTGATAGAGATCTCTCTAGTCTCAGGTAGTCGACGTTCGAGTCTGTCCAGGAGGATGTTATAACAGAGCGCAGATTTTCTGCGTGTCCTCCTCTGTAATAACATCTTTCTCTGTATACTGATATTAATACACTTGTGTAGTAATATCATATATGGACAGTACTTCAAGGCTGGCTAAAACTGCTGATCTCAGGGAAGTGGTGAAGGGTGAATACCTGGATCCACGGACCTAAGGTGGGACTGCGGACCTCAGGGAAGTGGTGAAGGGTGCATGGATGAACACTTGGAACCACGGACCTGGGTTGGGACTGCTGATCATGGGGGTGGGACTGGGTTAGGCATCAAAAATACGAAAACAGTTTCCAGGGCTTCAGAGGAAGGGAAGACATCCGGGGGCCCACGGATAGATTCCTGGACTCATGAACCTGGGGAAGGTAGGAAAGAATAGGACAGGAAGTGGGGAAGGGAGAATATCTGAGGGGACACAGATGGACTCCTGGACACATGAACCTGGTGAAGGTAGGATAGAATAAGACAGGAAGTGGGGAAGGGAGAATATCTGAGGGGACACAGATGGACTCCTGGACACATGAACCTGGGGAAGGTAGGATAGTATAGGACAGGAAGTGGGAAAGGGAGAATATCTGAGGGGACACAGATGGACTCCTGGACACATGAACCTGGTGAAGGTAGGATAGAATAGGACAGGGAATGGGGAAGGGAGAATATCTGAGGGGACACAGATGGACTCCTGGACACATGAACCTGGGGAAGGTAGGATAGAATAGGACAGGGAATGGGGAAGGGAGAATATCTGAGGGGACACAGATGGACTCCTGGGCACATGAACCTGGTGAAGGTAGGATAGAATAGGACAGGAAGTGGGGAAGGGAGAATATCTGAGGGGACACATATGGACTCCTGGACACATGAACCTGGGGAAGGTAGGATAGAATAGGACAGGAAGTGGGGAAGGGAGAATATCTGAGGGGACACAGATGGACTCCTGGACACATGAACCTGGTGAAGGTAGGATAGAATAGGACAGGAAGTGGGGAAGGGAGAATATCTGAGGGGACACAGATGGACTCCTGGACACATGAACCTGGGGAAGGTAGGATAGAATAGGACAGGAAGTGGGGAAGGGAGAATATCTGAGGGGACACAGATGGACTCCTGGACACATGAACCTGGGGAAGGTAGGATAGAATAGGACAGGAAGTGGGGAAGAGAGAATATCTGAGGGGACACAGATGGACTCCTGGACACATGAACCTGGTGAAGGTAGGATAGAATAGGACAGGAAGTGGGGAAGGGAGAATATCTGAGGGGACACAGATGGACTCCTGGACACATGAACCTGGGGAAGGTAGGATAGAATAGGACAGGAAGTGGGGAAGGGAGAATATCTGAGGGGACACAGATGGACTCCTGGACACATGAACCTGGGGAAGGTAGGATAGAATAGGACAGGAAGTGGGGAAGGGAGAATATCTGAGGGGACACAGATGGACTCCTGGACACATGAACCTGATGAAGGTAGGATAGAATAGGACAGGAAGTGGGGAAGGGAGAATATCCGAGGGGACACAGATGGACTCCTTGACACATGAACCTGGGGAAGGTAGGATAGTATAGGACAGGAAGTGGGGAAGGGAGAATATTTGAGGGGACACAGATGGACTCCTGGACACATGAACCTGGGGAAGGTAGGATAGAATAGGACAGGAAGTGGTGAAGGGAGAATATCTGAGGGGACACAGAGGACTCCTGGACACATGAACCTGGGGAAGGTAGGATAGAATAGAACAGGAAGTGGGGAAGGGAGAATATCTGAGGGGACACAGATGGACTCCTGGACACATGAACCTGGGGAAGGTAGGATAGAATAAGACAGGAAGTGGGGAAGGGAGAATATCTGAGGGGACACAGATGGACTCCTGGACACATGATCCTGGGGAAGATAGGATAGTATAGGACAGGAAGTGGGGAAGGGAGAATATTTGAGGGGACACAGATGGACTCCTGGACACATGAACCTGGGGAAGGTAGGATAGAATAGGACAGGAAGTGGGGAAGGGTGAATATCTGAGGGGACACAGATGGACTCCTGGACACATGATCCTGGGGAAGATAGGATAGTATAGGACAGGAAGTGGGGAAGGGAGAATATTTGAGGGGACACAGATGGACTCCTGGACACATGATCCTGGGGAAGATAGGATAGTATAGGACAGGAAGTGGGGAAGGTAGGATAGTATAGGACAGGAAGTGGGGAAGGGAGAATATCTGTGGGGACACAGATGGACTCCTGGACACATGAACCTGGGGAAGGTAGGTTAGAATAGGACAGGAAGTGGGGAAGGGAGAATATCTGAGGGGACACAGATGGACTCCTGGACACATGATCCTGGGGAAGATAGGATAGTATAGGACAGGAAGTGGGGAAGGGAGAATATTTGAGGGGACACAGATGGACTCCTGGACACATGAACCTGGGGAAGGTAGGATAGAATAGGACAGGAAGTGGGGAAGGGTGAATATCTGAGGGGACACAGATGGACTCCTGGACACATGAACCTGGTGAAGGTAGGATAGAATAGGACAGGAAGTGGGGAAGGAAGAATATCTGAGGGGACACAGATGGACTCCTGGACACATGAACCTGGGGAAGGTAGGATAGAATAGGACAGGAAGTGGGGAAGGGAGAATATCTGAGGGGACACAGATGGACTCCTGGACACATGAACCTGGGGAAGGTAGGATAGAATAGGACAGGAAGTGGGGAAGGGAGAATATCTAAGGGGACACAGATGGACTCCTGGACACATGAACCTGGGGAAGGTAGGATAGAATAGGACAGGAAGTGGAGAAGGGAGAATATCTGAGGGGACACAGATGGACTCCTGGACACATGAACCTGGGGAAGGTAGGATAGAATAGGACAGGAAGTGGGGAAGGGAGAATATCTGAGGGGACACAGATGGACTCCTGGACACATGAACCTGGGGAAGGTAGGATAGAATAGGACAGGAAGTGGGGAAGGGAGAATATCTGAGGGGACACAGATGGACTCCTGGACACATGAACCTGGGGAAGGTAGGATAGAATAGGACAGGAAGTGGGGAAGGGAGAATATCTGAGGGGACACAGATGGACTCCTGGACACATGAACCAGGTGAAGGTAGGATAGAATAGGACAGGAAGTGGGGAAGGGAGAATATCCGAGGGGACACAGATGGACTCCTTGACACATGAACCTGGGGAAGGTAGGATAGTATAGGACAGGAAATGGGGAAGGTAGGATAGTATAGGACAGGAAGTGGGGAAGGTAGGATAGTATAGCACAGGAATTGGGGAAGGTAGGATAGTATAGGACAGGAAGTGGGGAAGGGAGAATATCTGAGGGGACACAGATGGACTCCTGGACACATGAACCTGGGGAAGGTAGGATAGAATAGGACAGGAAGTGGGGAAGGGAGAATATCTGAGGGGACACAGATGGACTCCTGGACACATGAACCTGGTGAAGGTAGGATAGAATAGGACAGGAAGTGGGGAAGGGAGAATATCCGAGGGGACACAGATGGACTCCTTGACACATGAACCTGGGGAAGGTAGGATAGTATAGGACAGGAAGTGGGGAAGGTAGGATAGTATAGGACAGGAAGTGGGGAAGGTAGGATAGTATAGGACAGGAAGTGGGGAAGGTAGGATAGTATAGGACAGGAAGTGGAGAAGAGAGAATATCTGAGGGGACACAGATGGACTCCTGGACACATGAACCTGGGGAAGGGAGAATATCTGAGGTGACACAAATGGACTCCTTGACACATGATCCTGGGGAAGATAGGATAGTATAGGACAGGAAGTGGGGAAGGGAGAATATTTGAGGGGACACAGATGGACTCCTGGACACATGAACCTGGGGAAGGTAGGATAGAATAGGACAGGAAGTGGTGAAGGGAGAATATCTGAGGGGACACAGAGGACTCCTGGACACATGAACCTGGGGAAGGTAGGATAGAATAGAACAGGAAGTGGGGAAGGGAGAATATCTGAGGGGACACAGATGGACTCCTGGACACATGAACCTGGGGAAGGTAGGATAGAATAGGACAGGAAGTGGGGAAGGGAGAATATCTGAGGGGACACAGATGGACTCCTGGACACATGAATCTGGTGAAGGTAGGATAGAATAGGACAGGAAGTGGGGAAGGGAGAATATCCGAGGGGACACAGATGAACTCCTTGACACATGAACCTGGGGAAGGTAGGATAGTATAGGACAGGAAGTGGGGAAGGTAGGATAGTATAGGACAGGAAGTGGGGAAGGTAGGATAGTATAGGACAGGAAGTAGGGAAGGGAGAATATCTGAGGGGACACAGATGGACTCCTGGACACATGAACCTGGGGAAGGTAGGATAGAATAGGACAGGAAGTGGGGAAGGGAGAATATCTGAGGGGACACAGACGGACTCCTGGACACATGATCCTGGGGAAGATAGGATAGTATAGGACAGGAAGTGGGGAAGGGAGAATATCTGAGGGGACACAGATGGACTCCTGGACACATGAACCTGGTGAAGGTAGGATAGAATAGGACAGGAAGTGGGGAAGGGAGAATATCTGAGGGGACACAGATGGACTCCTGGACACATGAACCTGGGGAAGGTAGGATAGAATAGGACAGGAAGTGGGGAAGGGAGAATATCTGAGGGGACACAGAGGACTCCTGGACACATGAACCTGGGGAAGATAGGATAGTATAGGACAGGAAGTGGGGAAGGGAGAATATCTGAGGGGACACAGACGGACTCCTGGACACATGATCCTGGGGAAGATAGGATAGTATAGGACAGGAAGTGGGGAAGGGAGAATATCTGAGGGGACACAGATGGACTCCTGGACACATGAACCTGGGGAAGGTAGGATATAATAGGACAGGAAGTGTGGAAGTGAGAATATCTGAGGTGACACAAATGGACTCCTGGACACATGATCCTGGGGAAGGTAGAATAGGACAGCAAGTGAGGAAGGGAAAATATCTGAGGGGACACAGATGGACTCCTGGACACATGAACCTGGGGAATACTTAGATGCAAGATCAATGAGTGAGGGGACACAGACGGGCACATGAACCTCTGGAAAGCATCAAAAACTGGCCTCCACGTGTCAAACTAATAAGAATTATAATAATTATATGATGCGGAGATCGATCCATGAGAACGTTTCCTTACACCTGCTGTTCCTGTTCTATTTAGTATGTGTTTCTATTCAGTATGTCAGTAATGTCAGCTAGGTCTGTAATTGTAGAAAAATGAGATAATTATATCATCAAGGTAAGCTAGTTTATACGTGAGGCTTCGCTCTGTTCAAACATAAGTGACATTACACATCGTTATCAAAGACTCACACATCACTATCTAAGACTCAATGACATCACTCATAGTTATCTAAGACTCAGTGACATCACTCGTCGTTAAGACTCAATGACAACACTCATCGTTATCTAAGACTCAGTGACATCACTCATCGTTATCTAAGACTCAGTGACATCGTTGTGTAAATATATCAGAAGAGTGATTCTTTAGTTATGGAACTGATCCCAACGATTCCAAGTGTTTTTACTATTTTACTATAGAGACAAGTTTGCTTGCACACAGTCTACACTTAATTGAATACTTAATGGGTAATATCTTGTCCGTAAGATGCATCAACCATTACGTATTGACGCCGTTCAGAATAGGAAGACTCAATTATATTTAAAGTAAAAGCACTTAAAGGTTTCCCTTCAGGAAATCCTGATAGAGTAACTGGTGAGTGGACCGTAAAGACGCCACTGATGGCTGGGTCTGGTAACCCAGAGCTAACTTTGACGTTGACAATAGCATCAGACTTTTAATTTTTTTATGCCACAGTGTGGCCTTGTATCTCAGCGTAGTAACAACATATATCGAAAATATTGTGAGTGGATTGTGTATGAGTAATTACACCCAAATAACATCAGTCTGAATGAGGATAAAATACAACACTGCACCTCCCGATGATCCAACTTGACCACCAACCTTCCTACCTTCTTTTATACTGTTTGTTTGTTTTTTTTTTTTTTTTTTTTTTTTTTTTTTTTTTTTTTGTCGTGGCTCTGGAAGGATTTCCCTGTTATATTTCGTCGCCCGGGAAGGGTTTTCTTGCCATATTTCATCGTATTGAACAGCTTTCCCTGCCATATGTCGTTCCTGTCAAATATCGTCACCATGGACAGGATCTCTGTCAAATTTCGTCGCCCTGTACAGTTTCTGTCATATTCCATCGCCCAGGACGAGTTTCCCTGTGAAATTTCATCTCCCTGGACAGGTTTCCCTGTCAAATTTTGTCGCCCTGGACAGTTTCCATGTCATATTTCGACGTCCTGAACGAATTTCCCTCTCATTCTGCATCTCTGTGGACAGGTTTCCCTGTCATTTTCCGTCGTCTTGGACAGGTTTCCTTGTCATACTCAATCGCCCTGGACAGGTTTCACTTTCATATTTCGACGCCCTGGACAGGTTTCCCTGTCATATTCCATCGCCCTGGACAGGTTTCTTTGTCATATTTCGTGGCCATGGACGGATATCCTTTTCATATTTCGTAGCCCTTGATAGATATTGCTGTCACATGTCGACGCCCAAAATAAGTTTTTCTCTCATATTTCATCGTCGTGGACGGCTTTCCATGTCATATGTTGTCGCCCTGGATGGGTTTCCCTGTCACATTTCATCGCTCTGGACGGATTTCCCTGTCATATTTTACCGTCCTGGACAGGTTTGCCTGTCATGTTTTCTCCCCCTGGACGGTTTTTCCCTCTCATATATTGTCGCTCTGGATGGGTTTCTCCTTCATGTGTCGTCGCCCTGGACAGGTTTCACTGTCATATTCCGTTGCCCTGGAGGGGTTTTAGTGTCATATATTGTCAGGCTTCCTTGTTGTATATTGTCCCCATGGACGGGTTTCTTTGTCATATTCAATCGCCTTAGACGGGTTTCCTTGTCATATACAATTGCCTTAGACGGGTTTCCCTGTCATAATTCGTCGCCCTGGACAGGTTTCATTGTCATATTTCATCTCCCTTGAAAGGGTTCTATGTCATATTTCAACGCCCTGGATGGGTTTCCCTGTCACATTCCATCGCTCATTCACTGCTGCGGCCGCAGCCGCAGCAAGCAGCAACAAGGCTGCTCCTATATCTTGCCGTCCCCTGGGCCTTTCCGAACTCCAGTGATGGCCAAATTGGCAAGTACTGCTGCAACAACATGCAAGGAACCTATAGTGACATAAAAACTGATGGTGACGACAACGAAATGGACTAAATATGACAAAAGAGGGACCGGCATTCAAGTACCAGACCTGCTGCCAGACGTGAACCAGACATGAGACGTTTTCCACTACAATGAAATAACTGACCTCCATATCAACTGCACCAGTGTTCAACGGGAAGACAACATGGCAGAAAACCTGATCAACTAAATCTCCAAGGAAATGACAGGTCTGTAGGACTTTTTTCTTCAGTGCCAAACGAGGGAAAGAATTGAGCATTTAAACATGGCTGACCGGCATCCAAACAGCCGCTACTGCCAGACGTACAACTAGCGAAGTGAAATTCTCATCTTTACTGACGTTCATCTGTTGACAGTAGCATCATATCTGTACCACCATCATATCACCTGTACCAGTGCTAACGAGAGGGAAACACAGGAGACATCGTCAAATCAACAGTACAAAACTCCAAGGTTATAGGTCGGATATCCCTCAGTGCCAGTCGTGAGAAAGAAGTGAATAGTTAAACAGTCAAGGTTAATGTTTTAGTAGCTGACCTATATTCAGCTGACCAGTGTACAGTGAGAGAATCATAGCAGAAAACGCCAAATATATCTATAAACTCAAGGAAAGTCAGGTTGTAGGTGGCGTTACTTCCCTCAGTGTTTTAAAAATGGCTGAGTCAGCAGAACAGGTCAGGCAGTCAACAACACCACACAAACCCCGATAAATGGAACTGAGGGGGATTTGGAAGGATAAAACCATGGATTAAACCTTTCTGATCTACCAGAATGGAAAGGAGTTAGAAGTTAATTGGGGAAGCCAGACTGTGAAGTGAGATGGGAAGGGGAGTGTGTAATAAGGGGTTAACTGTAAGGGGTTTGTGGAGTAAAGGGAAAAGTGAGCAGTGAAGAGGGTTTTGAAGAGGAAATTTTACTAGTAATTCAGTGGTGATTGCTAAAGCAGATACTAAGTGTACTAGGGACTGGAAAAGAGAAATAAATATTATTGTATATGAGTAAAAGAGCGAAGAGTGAAAATGGCAGGCATTAGGGGGGTACAGGCTGCCATAATTATATTTATATTTCTTCTTCAATTCCATGAAGAAAGAAATCAGTCATGGGGGCTGGAAAAGGTGAATGGAGTAACAGCGCCCTGGACAGTAAAAGCCCAACAGTTGCCATCCTACCAGAAAAGTAAATGTCACTATCGCCGCAAGGTATGGCAACACCGCATACCCAAACAAAAACAGTGGCACACAGCTCTTATTGTAGCGCTCTTAAGTGGTGATATCCAAATTAATCCAGGACCTCAAACTATTGTGCAGAGGCAAAACAGACAGATAAATGACGGCGATAATGACGGTCTAGTAGCTAGGAATGATAACCTTAACTCCATATGTAATGCATACATAGGTCAATGTGAGACAATACAGCCATTATTATCTCAAACACTACCAAACAGGTGCATACACTGTACTAAAGTACGCATGAAAAACAGAAAAGGCACCTTATGTAAAATGTGTAAGGGGTGGGTGCATGATGGATGTATGTACAATTATAGCAACGGTGCCAGAATTCATTTTGTGTGTAACAAATGCACTTTGGCACAGTTACCCTTTAGCAGTGATGACATTGATTTACCTAATTTTAATACAAATGACCCATTGCCATATATTGATGATTATGATTGTTTTATGAAAACAGGCCTTCACTTTATTCATGTCAATGCAAGATCACTTCTTCCTAAATTGGCAGAGATTAGGATTCTAGCTAACAAAATTAGGGCGGCAGTTATAACCATCTCTGAATCTTGGTTGGATGATACGGTGACTGACGACGAGGTCAAAATAGATGGTTACAATATAAAACGCTTAGATAGGAACAGAAAGGGTGGTGGAGTATGTGCCTACATTAGAAATGACTTAGCTTACAACCCAAGACCTGATTTAAATAACAATAAACTGGAGATTCTATGGTTTGAAGTGCTGCTTCCTAAGACCAAACCCATCTTAGTAGGAACTAGTTACCGCCCTCCTACCCAGGACCAGTTCTTAGAAGACTTTTCCAGAGTCTTGTCCGGAGTTGAAAACAATTGCGAGACAATAATACTGGGCGACTTCAATATCTGTTTTCAGCAGCAAAATAACGGGCTATGCAAAAGGTATAAGCAAATTCTAGGATTAAATAGTTACACTCAACTAATTAATACTCCAACCCGGATCACACAGTTCTCAGCCACCCTAATTGACCACATACTTTGTAACCGCTCTGAGAACATTAGTCAGTCAGGCGTCATTACCACAGGTCTTAGTGATCATTTCATCATTTACTGCACCAGGAAAATCACTAGGGATAGGATAGGCCTACACAGGACAATAAAAATGAGGTCAACTAGAAACTACAGTAAAGAAACACTGGTAAATAGGCTACACAATTGTGACTGGACAGAGATAACAAGTTGCACGGACGTAAACGATGCCTGGGAAAATTTCAAAACAATGTTCACTACCATCCTTGATAATATTGCACCAGTTAAAGAGGTTAGGATTAAACGAAGAACTGAACCCTGGATGACTACTGAGATATTAGATAATATGAAATTCAGAGACCAGCTGCTAAAAAGATTTAAAGCAAACAGACAGGATATTGCAGCACTAAATGAATTCCAAAGGGTGAGGAACAGAGTACAGAGACTTATAAAAGGAGCAAAGGCAAAGCACTACTGCTCAAAAATTGAAGAGTATAAGCATAACCCCAGAAAGCTCTGGCAACAACTAAAACAGTTGGGGTATAGCCATAAGCCAGTAGATAGGTCTAACATAGTACTCACTATCGATAATGAGGTATGCCACGAAACATCTAAGGTGGCAAATTGCTTTAATTCATACTACACATCTGTTGCATCAACACTAGTAAGTAAACTACCAGCTGCATCAAATACCTTTAACACAGACTCTGATAAGTTTCAAACATACTATACCAATAAAGGGGTAACCCCAAACAGTTGTCAACTAGTAAGTGTATCTCATGACTTTATTCAAAAAGAACTAAGCAGGTTAAACCCAACTAAGAGCACAGGCCCTGATAACATCCCGTCTAAGTTCCTAAAAGATGGTGCTTCTGAACTGTCAATCCCTATTGCTCACATAATAAATCTATCAATCACCACTAATACCGTACCGGAGGGGTTCAAGGAGGCCAGAGTTACTCCTATCTTCAAGAAAAATAGTAGGTCTGATGTAAGCAACTATAGGCCTGTTAGTATACTCAGTATAATATCTAAAATTCTAGAGAGGGCGGTGTATTCTCAAGTAGTTAAGTACCTTAATGACAACAACATTCTCCATAGCTATCAATCGGGCTTTAGAAGATCCTACTCAACCGACACCTCCCTTATTAATCTGATGGATTACCTGAGAACTGAAATGTCAAAGGGGAACCTCATAGGTATGGTAACCTTAGACCTGCAAAAGGCCTTCGATACTGTCAACCACAATATATTATGTAATAAACTTCAAGCTATCGGTATAGGTTCTGTAGACTGGTTTAAGTCCTACCTTAGCAACAGGAGACAAATAGTCAAAATCAATAAAACAGAATCAGAACCCCTGCCGATAACATGTGGAGTTCCCCAAGGTAGTATTCTGGGTCCCTTATTATTCTTATGTTATGTCAATGATATGCCTATCAGTGTCAAGTGCAAACTCCTACTGTATGCAGATGACAGTGCTCTGTTAGTGTCAGGTAAAGACCCACAAGATATTGCTAATGTTTTAACACTGGAACTGGAGTCCTGCAGCAAATGGTTAGTAGACAACAAACTATCATTACACCTAGGGAAAACTGAAGCCATTCTCTTTGGCACGAAACATAAACTGAGAAGGGTAAATAATTTTAATGTTCAATGTAATGGGGAGCCCATCACTTTGGTTTCATCAGTAAAATATTTGGGAATCCCCTTTGACCCATGCATGTCAGGAGAATTGATAGAGAACAGTGTAGTAAAGAAAGCGAATGCCAGACTGAAGTTCCTGTATAGACAAGCACAGTGTCTACCTACTGAGGCTCGCAGGACCCTATGTCTAGCCCTTATACAATGCCATATGGATTATGCTTGCTCTTCTTGGTACTCTGCCTTGACAAAAAAACTGAAAGATAGACTGCAAATCATCCAGAACAAAATCGTAAGATTCATCCTGGACCTGGGACCAAGAGAACATGTAGGCCAGGATGAATTACAGCAGTTGGATATGCTGAATGTTGAAGACAGAGTAAAACAACTGAAGCTAAATCATGTTTATAAAATTGCTCACAAACAATGTCCAGAATATCTTGCTGTCAATTTTGTCAAGGTTGGGAACCAAAGCAATCATAGTACTAGGGGGAGAGAACACAACTTTGTAGTACCCACAGTCAGTGGCCAGGCTTCAAACACCTTTTATTGTACAGCAATAAAGGAATGGAACAGACTACCCGCACATGTCAAAGCCAGTCATAGCATGAACCAGTTCAAGAAGAGTGCCAAAAGGTGTCTGATGAATGTAGCTACAGAAAGGGAGGGGAATGATTTTCTATTTTTTAGCTAACATACGTGTAAATTTTACCTTATTCCTAGTAATGACCCTCGTATTGTAGATAGTCTTAATGACCCCAGTGTAGTAGATAGTCTTTTTAGTAATAATAAGATGTTATCTTCATTGTAGAATAATAAGAAAATATTATAACCTTAATATTATAATAATAAGGTAAAAGGACCCCAATGGAAATAAGTCACTGTGTCTGACTTTTTTGGGTTATCCTAGGTTCTCTACACATATGCTGCTATGTATGATAATTCTATGTAACTGTATTTGTGTATACCTGAATAAACTTACTTACTTAATCGCCCTCGACACAAATCCGTCATATTTCGTCGCCCTCGACAGCTTTCTCTGTCATATTTTAACGCCCTGGACAGGTTTATCTCATACTTGTACGCCCGGGACGGGTTTTCATTTCACATTGCGTCACCCTGGATAGATTTCTGTCATATTTCGTCGCTCTGTACGTGTTTCCCTGTCATATTCCGTCCCACTAGACGGGTTTCCCTGTCTTATTTCATCGCTCTGGACAGATTTCCCTCTTATATGTTGTCTCCCTTCACTGGTTTCCCTGTCATATTTCATCGCCCTGGACGGGTTTCCCTGTCATATTTCCTCGCCTTAGACGGGATTCCCGTCATATTTCGTTTCTCTGGACAGTTTTTCCTGTATTATTTCGTCTTCCATGGACGGGTTTTCCTGTCATACATCGTCACCCTGAACGGGTTTCCCTGTCAAATTTCGACACCCTCGACAGGTTTTCCTGTCATATTTCGACGCCCTGAGCAGGTTTCACTGTCGTATTTCGTCGCCTTGGACAGATATTCTGTCATATTTCATTGCCCTGGTCGGGTATCCCTGTCAAATTCCATCGCCCTGGACAGGTTTCACTGCCATATTTCATCTAACTGGACAGGTTTCCCTATCAAATATCGAGGAACTAGATAGGCTTCCCTGTCGAATCTCGTCGAGCCTGGACGGGATTCCCAGTCATTTTCTAAAGCCCTGGATATGTTTCCTTGTCATATTTCGTCTCCCTGGACAGGTTTCGCTGTTATATTTCATCGCCCTGGACGCGTTTCCTTGTCAAATTTCGACGCCCTGGACAGGTTTCCTTATCATATTTCATCGCCCTAGACGGGTTTCCCTGTCACATTTCGTGATTTTGGATGAGTTTCCCTGTCATTTATCGTCGTCTTTTATGGGTTTCCCTGCCATATTTCATCGCCACTGACAGGTTTCCGTGTCATATGTCGTCGCCCTGGAAGGGTTTACCTGTCAAATTTTGACTCTGTGGACGGGTTTCCCCTGTCACATATTGGACACGTTTCCCTGTCATATTCGATCGCGCTGGACAGATTTCCATGTCATGACTCAAGAAATCGTAATGACACGATTGCAAACAAACCATACCCCCGGCCGGGATTGAACCCGCGGTCATAGAGTCTCAAAACTCCAGCCCGTCGCGTTAGCCACTAGTGGCTAACGCGACGGGCTGGAATTTTGAGACTCTATGACCGCGGGTTCAATCCCGGCCGGAGGTATGGTTTCCATGTCATATTTCGACGCCCACGACAAGTTTCCCGGTCATATTTCATCGTCCAAGCTGGGTTTCCTTGTTATATATTCTCACACTGGACGGGTTTCACATTCATATTTCGACACCATGGACAAGTTTACCTGTCATATTTCGTCCCCCAGGACGGGTTTCCCTTTCATATTTTGTCGCCCTGGACAGGTTTCCGCGTCATATTTCATCTCCCTGGACGGGTTTTCTTTTCATATTTCACTACCCTGGACAGGTTTCTCTGTTACACTTCATCGCCCATGAAAAGTTTCACTGTCATATTCCATTGCCCTAGACTGGATTCCCTCTCATATTTCATTGCCATGGACGGGTTTACCTGTCATATTTCATCGCCCTGGACAGGTATCCCAGTCATATTTCATCGCCCTGGACAGGTATCCCAGTCATATTTCATCGCCTTGGACAGGTTTCCCTGTTAAATTTCTATGGCCTGGAGAGGTTTCTCTGTCATATTTCCTCGCTCTGGATAGGTTTCCCTGTCATATTTCATCGTTATGGGCGGATTTACCTGTCGTATTTCGTTGCCCTGGACGGGTTTCCCTCTCATGTATTCTCGCCTTGGACGAATTTACCAGTCGTATTCCATCGCCCTGGGCAGATTTTCCTGTCAAATGTTGAAGCCCTGGACAGATTTCCCTGTTATATCTCGTCGCCCTGGACACGTTTGCCTGTCATATTCCATCGCTTAAGACAGGTTCCCTGTCATATTTCATCGCCTTGAACAGGAATCCTTGTTACATTTCGACGCGCTGGACAGGTTTGCCTGCAATATTTCGACGCCTTGGACGGGTTTCACCGTCATATTTCATCGCCCTGAATGGGTTTCCCTGTCATATATATTGTCGCTTTGGACGGATTTCCTGACATATTTTGTCATAATTCATCGCCCTGGATGGGTTTGCCTTTGAAATTTTGACAACCTGGACAGGTTTCACTGTCATATTTCATCATCCTAGACAGGTTTCCCTGTCATATTTTGGTGTCATGGACTGGTTTCCCTGTCGTATTCTGTCGCCCAGGACAGCTTTCTCTCTCATATTTCATCGCTCTTGATATGTTTTCTTGTAATATTTTGTCGCCCTGGACAGGTTTCCCTGTCATATTTCACCTGCCTGGACAGGTTTCTTTGTCATATTTCATCTGCCTGGACAGGTTTCTTTGTCATATTTCATCTGCCTGGACAGGTTTCTTTGTCATATTTCATCTGCCTGGACAGGTTTCCCCGTCATATTTCATCTGCCTGGACAGGTTTCCCTGTCATATTTCATCTGCCTGGACAGGTTTCCCTGTCATATTTCATCTGCCTGGACAGGTTTCCCTGTCATATTTCATCTGCCTGGACAGTCAACACCAGTCAACTATAGTGATAATATAGCATTTATTGTGGTGGAGACGGAAAAAAAAAAAAAAAAAAAAAAAAAAAAAAAAAATAGAAAAGCTAGATACAGCGATTGATAAACAAGGGTGGAGGTGACCGTTCGTCATTGTAGGAGTGCCAGCAGTCACCGGCTCTTCAACACGCAAGTTATACTTTTGTATCAATCAAATCACATATTACTCGGGTAGATAATTTCCAGTAGATCCTTCATGTGTTAGCTCAAATCACCGACCAGTATGGTTTAAATAAGTGACCCACTGATCAGATCAGATAGACTGGTCCGAACCCTGACTGGTCCGAACACTTGACTGGTCCGAACCCTTGACTGGTCCGAACCCTTGACTGGTCCGAACCCTGGACCGGTTTCAAACGGTTTCGTTGTGCACTACCTAGCAGGTTATTAATAGAATATTCAAGAGGTTGCTAGTAAAATTGCAGTAAATCATCCATTCAAATCATTATGAAGCTGTGTGTAGTCTGTGGTCAGTCAAACAAACGGGCTTCCACATGCATAAATTGTCATTTTTGTGGAAATTGGTGTCACGCCCCTTGTGCAGATATCCAAGAACTAGCTACAAGCAGTATTAAAACAGGGAAGTGTTTTTGGGTATGCCCAAATGAGATAAATCTGTGGGCTAAAATCACAAGGGTATTAAAAGAGGTCAACATCAAAGCTGCTTTCATAGAAAACCTGGAAGCTTTCTACAACAGATGGGAACATAAAAAGTCTGGGCTGAATGGTACTGCCCTTGATACTGGCCATGCAGTCAGAAACTGTAAGGCTGGAGATGACGTCCTGGTAGTCAGTAAATGGGAGGCTGATAGTGCTGTCCTGGGAGACAGTAATGGTGAAGCTGGAGGTGCTGTCCTGGGAGACAGAAATGGTGAAGCTGGAGGTGCTGTCCTGGGAGACAGTAATGGTGAAGCTGGAGATGCTGTCCTGGGAGACAGTAATGGGGAAGCTGGAGATGCTGTCCTGGGAGACAGTAATGGTGAAGCTGGAGATTTTGTCCAGGTAGTCGGGAATTATACGCAGGAAGGAATACATATAATTGACCTCATAGGGGACAGGAGCCATAGTAGGGAAACAAGTGTAGTCAAAGATAAGATAAAACCAATATTGCAAACTAGAAATACCGCAGGAAATAGCAAACAAGAGGACTCCACTAGCAATAGGGAGGATATATTACCAAAAACAACTGGTGGGAGCTCCATTGTTGGTGCTAGGGAGGATAGAAGTAAGACAGGGAAACATGCACCAACAGGGAATACAGTCACAGAAACCCAAGGCAAACGGAAACCAAGCCTGTGCACATACTATGCACTCGGTATCTGCTGGCATGGGAAATCTGGAAAAACAGACGGGACGTGCAACTATGACCACCCTAGAAAATGCCATGCCCATATG
Source organism: Cherax quadricarinatus (assembly GCF_038502225.1). Taxonomy (NCBI): domain Eukaryota; kingdom Metazoa; phylum Arthropoda; class Malacostraca; order Decapoda; family Parastacidae; genus Cherax; species Cherax quadricarinatus. Next base: position 46,166,194 of record NC_091303.1, on the reverse strand, counting down.
ACAACAGGAAAATGCAAACTCCCTTCCTGTAAGCTTTTTCACCCTGAACTGTGTACCTCTTCAGTACAGGAAAGACTGTGCTATAACTTAAATTGCCAGGCATACCATCTAAAGGGGACAAAAAGATACAAAACATCCAGGCCATGGGATAACCTGGGTAGCCACAGCCACTCAAGAGGGAGAGGTTTTTTAGTGCCAGGAAGGAAAAAAAACTGGCAGGAAATGGCAGAAATCGTACACCAAATCCAGTCATTCCTGGGGTGGAACCACAGTCGATGGCCTCCACTCCAAACCAACAGATACAGATACTAATGCCGGAAAAAAAATCCCCCCCCCAGTACCAACAATAGCACCAGTCCGATAACATTCTTCTTTGCAAATATACAGGGTCTAAAGCCAGCAACAAACAACAAAATACCTTTCATCCGTGGACTGCTTGCAGAGGCAAAGGCAATGTTCGCGGCTTTCACTGAGACTCACATAAAGGATCACTTGGACAACGAAGTATGGATCCCAGGTTACAACCTATACAGATGTGACAGAGTGAACAGGCAAAAGGGGGGGGGTTGGCCTGTACATTGCAGAGTCACTTGTTTGCACAGAACTGCTAAATGCCTCAAATGATGTAGTGGAAGTTTTAGCAGTAAAAGTCTACAAGCCTCCGGATGCAACATCCCAGCAATTCCAGGAACAGCTGTTAAAAATTGACCACTGTCTGGAAAACCTTCCAGCTCCTGCACCCAACATCTTGCTCCTGGGGGATTTCAACTTAAGGCACCTAAAATGGAGGAATATAGCAAATAATATTGTTGCAGTAATGACACCAGGAGGCAGCTCTGATGAAAACTCACACTCACGCGAGCTTTTAAATCTCTGCACAAAATTCAATTTAAACCAGCAAATAATTGAGCCTACTAGACTGGAGAATACACTAGACCTCATCTTCACTAACAATGATGATCTGATAAGAAATGTCACCATATCAAAAACAATATACTCAGACCACAACATAATTGAGGTTCAGTCATGTATGCGCGGAGCCCCAGACCGACATAATGAGATTATGTGATGAATGGTTTGAAAAACCGACAAGTTGAAGATTGAGACACTTATGCAGCATATGGGAATCTTTATTCAGGAAACGTTTCGCCACACAGTGGCTTCAACAGTCCAATACAAAGAGGAAGGCGTAAGGAGAGGAGGAGAATGAGGTAATCAGTCCCTCAACCTGGAGTCGATGTGTTCAGTCCATCAATCTTGTAGAATGTACAGCATAGGGCCGTAGACGTGGCTTATATACTGTAGTGAGGTGACGTGAAGCAGATGGAGGCGGGGTCATAGTGGTACCATCTAAAAGCCATAAATGAAATCGAAAGAAACCCAAAGTATTTCTTCTCCTATGCCAAATCAAAATCGAGAACAACGTCCAGTATTGGGCCCCTACTTAAACAAGATGGGTCCTACACAGATGACAGCATAAATGAAATCGAAAGAAACCCAAAGTATTTCTTCTCCTATGCCAAATCAAAATCGAGAACAACGTCCAGTATTGGGCCCCTACTTAAACAAGATGGATCCTACACAGATGACAGCAAGGAAATGAGAGAGCTACTCAAGTCCCAATATGACTCAGTTTTTAGCAAGCCGCTAACCAGACTGAGAGTCGAAGATCAAAATGAATTTTTTATGAGAGAGCCACAAAATTTGATTAACACAAGCCTATCCGATGTTATCCTGACGCCAAATGACTTCGAACAGGCGATAAATGACATGCCCATGCACTCTGCCCCAGGGCCAGACTCATGGAACTCTGTGTTCAAGAACTGCAAGAAGCCCCTATCACGAGCCTTTTCCATCCTATGGAGAGGGAGCATGGACACGGGGGTCGTCCCACAGTTACTAAAAACAACAGACATAGCCCCACTCCACAAAGGGGGCAGTAAAGCAACAGCAAAGAACTACAGACCAATAGCACTAACATCCCATATCATAAAAATCTTTGATAGGGTCCTAAGAAGCAAGATCACCACCCATCTAGAAACCCATCAGTTACACAACCCAGGGCAACATGGGTTTAGAACAGGTCGCTCCTGTCTGTCTCAACTATTGGATCACTACGACAAGGTCCTAAATGCACTAGAAGACAAAAAGAATGCAGATGTAATATATACAGACTTTGCAAAAGCCTTCGACAAGTGTGACCATGGCGTAATAGCGCACAAAATGCGTGCTAAAGGAATAACAGGAAAAGTCGGTCGATGGATCTATAATTTCCTCACTAACAGAACACAGAGAGTAGTCGTCAACAGAATAAAGTCCGAGGCAGCTACGGTGAAAAGCTCTGTTCCACAAGGCACAGTACTCGCTCCCATCTTGTTCCTCATCCTCATATCCGACATAGACAAGGATGTCAGCCACAGCACCGTGTCTTCCTTTGCAGATGACACCCGAATCTGCATGACAGTGTCTTCCATTGCAGACACTGCAAAGCTCCAGGCGGACATCAACCAAATCTTTCAGTGGGCTGCAGAAAACAATATGAAGTTCAACGATGAGAAGTTTCAATTACTCAGATATGGTAAACATGAGGAAATTAAATCTTCATCAGAGTACAAAACAAATTCTGGCCACAAAATAGAGCGAAACACCAACGTCAAAGACCTGGGAGTGATCATGTCGGAGGATCTCACCTTCAAGGACCATAACATTGTATCTGCATCTGCTAGAAAAATGACAGGATGGATAATGAGAACCTTCAAAACTAGGGAGGCCAAGCCCATGATGACACTCTTCAGGTCACTTGTTCTATCTAGGCTGGAATATTGCTGCACACTAACAGCACCTTTCAAGGCAGGTGAAATTGCCGACCTAGAAAATGTACAGAGAACTTTCACGGCGCGCATAACGGAGATAAAACACCTCAATTATTGGGAGCGCTTGAGGTTCCTAAACCTGTATTCCCTGGAACGCAGGAGGGAGAGATACATGATTATATACACCTGGAAAATCCTAGAGGGACTAGTACCGAACTTGCACACGAAAATCACTCACTACGAAAGCAAGAGACTTGGCAGACGATGCACCATCCCCCCAATGAAAAGCAGGGGTGTCACTAGCACGTTAAGAGACCATACAATAAGTGTCAGGGGCCCGAGACTGTTCAACTGCCTCCCAGCACACATAAGGGGAATTACCAACAGACCCCTGGCAGTCTTCAAGCTGGCACTGGACAAGCACCTAAAGTTAGTTCCGGATCAGCCGGGCTGTGGCTCGTACGTTGGTTTGCGTGCAGCCAGCAGCAACAGCCTGGTTGATCAGGCTTTGATCCACCAGGAGGCCTGGTCACAGACCGGGCCGCGGGGGCGTTGACCCCCGGAACTCTCTCCAGGTCCAGGTCCAGGTCCACAGGTTTCCCTGTCATATTTCATCTGCCTGGACAGGTTTCCCTGTCATATTTCATCTGCCTGGACAGGTTTCCCTGTCATATTTCATCTCCCTGGACAGGTTTCCCTGTCATATTTCATCTGCCTGGACAGGTTTCCCTGTCATATTTCATCTGCCTGGACAGGTTTCCCTGTCATATTTCATCTGCCTGGATAGGTTTCCCTGTCATATTTATCTGCCTGGACGGGTTTCCCTGTCATATTTCATCTGCCTGGACAGGTTTCCCTGTCATATTTCGTCGCTCTAGACGAGTTTCTCTGATATATTTCATTGCCCTGGACAGGTTTCCTTCTAATAAATCATCTCTGGACAGGTTTCCTTATGAAATTTCGACACCCTGGAGATGTTTTCCTGTCATATTTCATCGCCCAGCACGGGTTTTATTGGCGTATATCATTGCCCTGGACCGGTTTGACTTATGTTTCATCGCCCTGGCCGGATTTCACTCTCATATTCAATCGCCCTGAATAGGTTTCTCCTCTCATAAGGAGTCGCCCTGCACGGGTTTCCCTGTCATATATTGTCACCCTGGACAGGTTTCCCTGTCATATTTCATCTCCTTGGACAGGTTTCCCTGTCAAATTTCGACCTCCTATTCAGGTTTCCCTCTCATATTGCGTGGCCCTGGACAGGTTTCCCTCTCATATTGCGTGGCCCTTGACAGGTTTCCCTGTCATATTTCATATCCATGGACAAGTTTCCCTGTCATATACGGGCGCTATGGACAGGTTTCCCTGTCGTACTTCATCCATCTAGACGGGGTTTCCCTGTTATTTTTCGTCGCCCTGGACAAATTTGCTTTCGTATTTCATCCCCCTGGACAGGTTTCCCTCTCAAATGTCGACGTCATGGAGAGGTTTCCCTGTAATATTTCATTGCTCTGGACTGGATTCCCTGTCAAATTTCGTCGCTATGGACGTGTTACCTGTCATATTCCATCGCTCTGGACAGGATTCCCTGTCATTTCTCGTAGTCCGGTACCGGTTTCCTTATCCTATTTCGACGATCTAGAAAGGTTACCCTGTCATATTTGGACGCCCTGGACGGGCTTCATCGTCATATTTCATCGCCCTGGACGCGATTCCCTGCCATATTTCGACGTCCAGGACATGTTTCCTTGTCATATTTCGTCTCCCTGGACAGATTTCACTGGCTTATTTCGACGCCCAGGGCAGGTTTCTTGTCAAATTTCGACGCACTAATCAGGTTTCCCTGACATATTTCATCTCCCTGGACAATATTCTGTCAAATTTCAACGCGCTAGACAGGTTTCCCTGTCATATATCATCGCCATGGATAGGTTTCCCTGTCAAATTTCGACGCCCTGGACGGGTTTCTCTTACATATTTCATGGCCTTTAACGTGTTTCCCTCTAATATTTCGTCGACCCAGAACGTTTCTCTGTCGTATTTCGTCGCCCTGGACAGTTTTTCTTGTAATATTTCGTCTCCCTGGACGGGTTTCCCTCTCATATTTCTTCGCTCTGGACGGGATTACCTGTCCTCTCGTCGCCCTACACAGGATTCCCTGCCATATTTCACCGCCCTGGAAAGGTTTCGTTCTCATATTTCTTCGCCCTGGTCGGGTTTACCTCTTATATTTCATCTCCCTGGAAAAGTTTCCTTCTCATATTTGATCGCGCTGAACAAGTTACTCTGTAAAATATGGACGCCCTGGACAGGTTTCCTTTTCATATTTCATCGTTTTGGACGGATTTTCTTGTCATATTGCGAATACTTAGACGGGTTCCCCTGTCATACTCCTTTGCCATGGACAGGTTTTCCCTGTCATATTTCGACGCCCTGTACAAGTTTCACTTTCATATTTCGTCGTTCAAGACAAGTTTCCCTGTCATAATAAATCACCTTGTACAAGTTTCCTTGTCAAATTTCGGCTCCTTGGACAGGTTTCCCTCTCATATTTCTTCTCCCTGGAGGGGTTTCCCTGTCATATTTCAACGCCCTGGACAGGTTTCATTGTCATATTTCGTCATCCTGGAGGGGTTTCCCTATCATATATTGTCGCCCTGGACAGGTTTTTCTTTCATATTTCGGTGCCTTCGAAGTGTTTCCATGTCACATATTGTCACTCTTCGCGGGTTTACCTATCATATTCCATCGCACTGGAGTTTACCTGGAGGGAGTTTCGGGGGTCAACGCCCCCGCGGCCCGGTCTGTGACCAGGCCTCCTGGTGGATCAGCGCCTGATCAACCAGGCTGTTGCTGCTGGCTGCACGCAAACCAACGTACGAGCCACAGCCCGGCTGATCAGGAACTGACTTTAGGTGCTTGTCCAGTGCCAGCTTGAAGACTGCCAGGGGTCTGTTGGTAATCCCCCTTATGTGTGCTGGGAGGCAGTTGAACAGTCTCGGGCCCCTGACACTTATTGTATGGTCTCTTAACGTGCTAGTGACACCCCTGCTTTTCATTGGGGGGATGGTGCATCGTCTGCCAAGTCTTTTGCTTTCGTAGTGAGTGATTTTCGTGTGCAAGTTCGGTACTAGTCCCTCTAGGATTTTCCAGGTGTATATAATCATGTATCTCTCCCTCCTGCGTTCCAGGGAATACAGGTTTAGAAACCTCAAGCGCTCCCAGTAATTGAGGTGTTTTATCTCCGTTATGCGCGCCGTGAAAGTTCTCTGTACATTTTCTAGGTCGGCAATTTCACCTGCCTTGAAAGGTGCTGTTAGAGTGCAGCAATATTCCAGCCTAGATAGAACAAGTGACCTGAAGAGTGTCATCATGGGCTTGGCCTCCCTAGTTTTTAAGGTTCTCATTATCCATCCTGTCATTTTTCTAGCAGATGCGATTGATACAATGTTATGGTCCTTGAAGGTGAGATCCTCCGACATAATCACTCCCAGGTCTTTGACGTTGGTGTTTCGCTCTATTTTGTGGCCAGAATTTGTTTTGTACTCTGATGAAGATTTAATTTCCTCATGTTTACCATATCTGAGTAATTGAAATTTCTCATCGTTGAACTTCATATTGTTTTCTGCAGCCCACTGAAAGATTTGGTTGATGTCCGCCTGGAGCCTTGCAGTGTCTGCAATGGAAGACACTGTCATGCAGATTCGGGTGTCATCTGCAAAGGAAGACACGGTGCTGTGGCTGACATCCTTGTCTATGTCGGATATGAGGATGAGGAACAAGATGGGAGCTAGTACTGTGCCTTGTGGAACAGAGCTTTTCACCGTAGCTGCCTCGGACTTTACTCTGTTGACGACTACTCTCTGTGTTCTGTTAGTGAGGAAATTATAGATCCATCGACCGACTTTTCCTGTTATTCCTTTTGCGCGCATTTTGTGCGCTATTACGCCATGGTCACACTTGTCGAAGGCTTTTGCAAAGTCTGTATATATTACATCTGCATTCTTTTTGTCTTCTAGTGCATTTAGGACCTTGTCGTAGTGATCCAGTAGTTGAGACAGACAGGAGCGACCTGTTCTAAACCCATGTTGCCCTGGGTTGTGTAACTGATGGGTTTCTAGATGGGTGGTGATCTTGCTTCTTAGGACCCTTTCAAAGATTTTTATGATATGGGATGTTAGTGCTATTGGTCTGTAGTTCTTTGCTGTTGCTTTACTGCCCCCTTTGTGGAGTGGGGCTATGTCTGTTGTTTTTAGTAACTGAGGGACGACCCCCGTGTCCATGCTCCCTCTCCATAGGATGGAAAAGGCTCATGATAGGGGCTTCTTGCAGTTCTTGATGAACACAGAGTTCCATGAGTCTGGCCCTGGGGCAGAGTGCATGGGCATGTCATTTATCGCCTGTTCGAAGTCATTTGGCGTCAGGATAACATCGGATAGGCTTGTGTTAATCAAATTTTGTGGCTCTCTCATAAAAAATTCATTTTGATCTTCGACTCTCAGTCTGGTTAGCGGCTTGCTAAAAACTGAGTCATATTGGGACTTGAGTAGCTCACTCATTTCCTTGCTGTCATCTGTGTAGGACCCATCTTGTTTAAGTAGGGGCCCAATACTGGACGTTGTTCTCGATTTTGATTTGGCATAGGAGAAGAAATACTTTGGGTTTCTTTCGATTTCATTTATGGCTTTTAGTTCTTCCCGCGATTCCTGACTCCTAAAGGATTCTTTTAGCTTAAGTTCGATGCTTGCTATTTCTCTGACCAGTGTCTCCCTGCGCATTTCAGATATATTGACCTCTTTTAGCCGCTCTGTTATTCTTTTCCGTCGCCTGTAAAGGGAGCGCCTGTCTCTTTCTATTTTACATCTACTCCTCCTTTTTCTTAGAGGAATAAGCCTTGTGCATACATCGAGTGCCACCGAGTTAATCTGTTCTAGGCATAAGTTTGGGTCTGTGTTGCTTAGTATATCTTCCCAGCTTATATCGGTTAGGACTTGGTTTACTTGGTCCCACTTTATGTTTTTGTTATTGAAGTTGAATTTGGTGAATGCTCCCTCGTGACTAGTCTCATTTTGTCGGTCTGGGGCTCCACGCATACATGTCTGAACCTCAATTATGTTGTGATCTGAGTATATTGTTTTTGATATGGTGACATTTCTTATCAGATCATCATTGTTAGTGAAGATGAGGTCTAGTGTATTCTCCAGTCTAGTAGGCTCTATTATTTGCTGGTTTAAATTGAATTTTGTGCAGAAATTTAAAAGCTCGTGTGAGTGTGAGTTTTCATCAGAGCTGCCTCCTGGTGTTATTTCTGCAACAATATTATTTGCTATATTCCTCCATTTTAGGTGCCTTAAGTTGAAATCCCCCAGGAGCAAGATGTTGGGTGCAGGAGCTGGAAGATTTTCCAGACAGTGGTCAATTTTTAGCAGGTGTTCCTGGAATTGCTGGGATGTTGCATCCGGAGGCTTGTAGACTACCACAATGACTAGGTTTTGGTTCTCGACCTTTACTGCTAAAACTTCCACTACGTCATTTGAGGCATTAAGCAGTTCTGTGCAAACAAGTGACTCTGCAATGTACAGGCCAACCCCCCCCGTTTGCCTGTTCACTCTGTCACATCTGTATAGGTTGTAACCTGGGATCCATATTTCGTTGTCCAAGTGATCCTTTATGTGGGTCTCAGTGAAAGCCGCGAACATTGCCTTTGCCTCTGCAAGCAGTCCACGGATGAAAGGTATTTTGTTGTTTGTTGCTGGCTTTAGACCCTGTATATTTGTAAAGAAGAATGTTATCGGACTGGTGGTATTGTTGGTACTGGGGGGGGATTTTTTTTTCCGGCATTAGTATCTGTATCTGTTGGTTTGGAGTGGAGGCCATCGACTGTGGTTCCACTCCAGGAATGACTGGATTTGGTGTACGATTTCTGCCATTTCCTGCCAGTTTTTTTTCCTTCCTGGCACTAAAAAACCTCTCCCTCTTGAGTGGCTGTGGCTACCCAGGTTTTCCCATGGCCTGGATGTTTTGTATCTTTTTGTCCCCTTTAGATGGTATGCCTGGCAATTTAAGTTATAGCACAGTCTTTCCTGTACTGAAGAGGTACACATTTCAGGGTGAAAAAGCTTACAGGAAGGGAGTTTGCATTTTCCTGTTGTCATATGGGCATGGCATTTTCTAGGGTGGTCATAGTTGCATGTCCCATCTGTTTTTCCAGATTTCCCATGCCAGCAGATACCAAGTGCATAGTATGTGCACAGGCTTGGTTTCCGCTTGCCTTGGGTTTCTGTGACTGTATTCCTTGTTGGTGCATGTTTCCCTGTCTTACTTCTATCCTCCCTAGCACCAACAATGGAGCTCCCACCAGTTGTTTTTGGTAATTTATCTTCACTATTGCTATTGGAGTCCTCTTGTTTGCTATTTCCTGCGGTATTTCTAGTTTGCAATATTGGTTTTATCTTATCTTTGACTACACTTGTTTCCCTACTATGGCTCCTGTCCCCTATGAGGTCATTTATATGTATTCCTTCCTGCGTATAATTCCCGACTACCTGGACAAAATCTCCAGCTTCACCATTACTGTCTCCCAGGACAGTATCTCCAGCTTCACCATTTCTGTCTCCCAGGACAGCACCTCCAGCTTCACCATTACTGTCTCCCAGGACAGCACTATCAGCCCCACATTTACTGACTACCAGGACATCACCTCCAGCCTTACAGTTTGTGACTACATGGCCAGTATCAAGGGCAGTACCATTCAGCCCAGACTTTTTATGTTCCCATCTGTTGTAGAAAGCTTCCAGGTTTTCTATGAAAGCAGCTTTGATGTTGTCCTCTTTTAATACCCTTGTGATTTTAGTCCACAGATTTTCCTCATTTGGGCATACCCAAAAACACTTCTCTGTTTTAATACTGCTTGTAGCTAGTTCTTCAATATATGCACAAGGGGCGTGACACCAATTTCCACAAAAATGACAATTTATCCATGTGGAAGCCCGTTTGTTTGACTGACCACAGACTACACACAGGTTTCCCTGTCATATTTCATCGTCGTTGTGTCAGCATAATTGCTGATCCCCTACATGTGTTGTATAGCTTATCTGAGTACCATAGTACCATCCATATGTTTTATATATACGATCCCTTACTAGGCCTAGTGACTGTTTGTGTGACGTCACGTGATGTGCATGTGTGTGCGAGTACCTCTGTAACTTCCTCAGTCCACGCATAGGTCTACCAGGCAACGCACGGCAGGTTGGGCTCCCTTACCACAGTCTGACAATATACAGTGTTACCATCCACAAGTGTGTTTATCTTCAACCATCATATCTCCTTTCGAACCCCCACGACACTTAGCAGTTTTCATTGTCATATATTGTTGCTCTGGACAGGTTTCCTTGTTATATATCATGACCTTGTACAGGTTTCCCTCTCAAATTTTGGCGCCCTTGAGAGGTTTCCCTCTCATACTCCAGCTCCCTGGACAGGTTTGCCTGTCAAATTTCGACGCACTGGAAGTTCTCTCAGTCATATTTAATAGCTCTAGCCGGGTTTCTCTGGCATATTTCGTTGCCTGGACATTTTTCCTTTCGTATTTCATCTCCATGGACAGGTTACCCTGTCAAATGTCACGTCCTTGAGATGTTTTCCTGTCATATTTCATCTCCCTGGACAGTTTTCCCTGTCAGATTTCAACGCCCAGGTTTGCCTGTCATATTTCATCGCCCTACACATGTTACTCGGTCATATTTCATCTCCCTAGATGGGTTTCTCTGTAATATTTCAGAGCCCTGGACGGCTTTTTCTTTTATACTTCACTCCCTCGACGTGTTTACCTGTCATATTTCACCGCCCTGGACAGGTTGCATTCTCATATTTCATCGCCCTGGTCGGGTTTACCTCTTATACCCCATCTCTCTGAAGAGGTTTTCCTGTCATATTCCATCGCCCTGAACAGGTTTCTCTGTAAAATATGGACGTCATGGACGGATTTCCTTGATATATTTCGAATTCTTGGACGGGTTTCCCTGTCATACTCCATCGCCCTGGACAGGTTTTCCTGTCATATTTCGTCGCCCTAGACAAATTTCCCTGTCAAATTTCTTCACCATGCTCATGTTTCCCTGTCAAATTTCGGCACCTAGGACATATTTCCCTGTCATATTTCCTCTCCCTGGAAAGGTTTACCTCTCAAAATTCGACGCCCTTTACAAGTTTCCCTCACATTTCGACGCCCTGGACGGGTTTCCCTGTAATGACCCCCTGGTCTGGTTTCCGTATCAGATTTCGACGCCTGGACACGTTTCTTTGTCATATTTCATCTCCCTGCACAGGTTTCTTTGTCAAATTTCGACGTCCTGTACAGGTTTCCTTGCCATATTTCATCGCTCTAGATGGATTTCCTTGTTATATTTAATGTCTCTGGACAAGTTTACTTGTAAAATTTTGTTTACCTGGAGATGTTTTCCTGTCATATTTCATCGCTCTGGATAAGTTTCCCTGTCAAATTTGGACGCCATGGACAGGTTTCTGTGTTATATTTCGTGGCTCTAGACAGGTGTCTTTTTCATATTTCATCGCTTTAGATGGGTTTCCCTGTCATATTTCGACACCTTGGACGGGCTCCTGTGTCATATTTCGTGGCCTTGGACGGGCTCCTGTGTCATATTTCGTGGCCTTGGACGGGCTCCTGTGTCATATTTCGTGGCCTTGGACGGGCTCCTGTGTCATATTTCGTGGCCTTGGACGGGCTCCTGTGTCATATTTCGTGGCCTTGGACGGTTTTCCCTCTCATTTTTCGTCACGCTGGACGGGTTTGCCTGTCATATTCCATCGTCCTGGATGGGTTTCCTTGTCATATTTCGTCCCCCTGGACCTGCTTTCCCTTCATATTTCGATGCCCTGGACGGATTTCCCTGTCATATATTGTCATCCTTCACGAGTTTACCTTTCATAATCCATCGCCCTGGACAGGTTTCCCTGTCATATTTCATCACCCTGGTCAAAATTCACTGTCATATATCGTCGTTCTGGACAGGTTTCCCTGTCATATTTCAACTTGGAAGGTTTCCCTGTCAAATATTGGCAAGTTTCCCTCCCATTCTCCATCTCCCTGGACAAGTTTCCCCTTCAAATTTCGACACACTGGACAGTTCTCCCTGCCATATTTAACAGCTCTAGCCGGGGTTCCCTGTCATATTTAGTCTCCCTGGTCATTTTTCCTTCCGTATTTTATCTCCCTGGATAGGTTTCCCTGTCAAATTTCATTGCTCTGGACGGGTTTGCCTCTCATATTCCATCGCCCTACACTGGTTTCCTAGTCATATTTCGACGACCTAGATAGGTTACCCTGTCATATTTAGACAACTTGGGCGGGTTTCATTGTTCAATGTAGATAAATGCATGCAGTTCAATGTAGATAAATGCAAGGTTCTGATAAATGCAAGGTTCTGATAAATGCAAGGTTCTGAAGCTTGGGAGTGCCCATAACCCTAGTACTTATAAGTTAAATGATGTTGAACTTAGCCATACAGATTGCGAAAAGGACTTGGGGGTTATGGTGAGCAGCAACCTTAAACCAAGACAGCAATGCCTAAGCATACGTAATAAGGCAAATAGATTACTGGGATTTATATCAAGAAGTGTAAGCAACAGAAGTCCAGAGGTCATACTGCAGCTTTATACATCATTAGTAAGGCCTCACCTAGATTATGCAGCTCAATTCTGGTCTCCATATTACAGAATGGACATAAATTCGTTAGAAAACATTCAGCGTAGGATGACTAAATTAATACATAGCATTAGAAATCTTCCTTATGAAGAAAGATTGAAGACTCTTAAGTTACATTCACTTGTTAGACGAAGAATGAGGGGAGACCTGATCGAAGTGTATAAGTGGAAGATAGGTATTAATAAAGGGGATATTAATAAGGTCTTGAGGATGTCTCTCCAAGAGAGAACCCGCAGTAATGGATTTAAATTAGATAAGTTTAGATTTAGAAAGGACATAGGAAAGTATTGGTTTGGAAATAGGGTAGTAGATGAGTGGAACAGTCTACCTAGTTGGGTTATTGAGGCTGGGACTTTGGGTAGTTTCAAATTTAGGTTGGATAAGTACATGAGTGGGAGGGGTTGGATTTGAGTGGGACTTTCACATCAGAGCATTGAAAATTGGGTTGGGCAAATGTTTTGTTAGTGGGATGAATTGTAAAGGACCTGCCTAGTATGGGCCAACAGGCCTCCTGCAGTGTTCCTCCTTTCTTATGTTCTTATGTTCTTATGTAATAATTGATCGCCCTGGATGGGTTTCTCCTGTCATATTTCATCGCCCTTAACGATTTCATTGTAATATTTCATCGCACTGGAAGGGTTTCCCTGTCATATTTCATTCCCCTGGACAGTTTCTCTGTCAAATTTCGACGCCATGGACGGGTTTCCCTCTCATATTACATGGCCTTGGACGGATTTCCCTTTAATAATTCGTCAACCCAGACTGGTTTGTCTGTCATATTTCGTCTCCTGCACAGCTTTTCCTGTCATTTTTCGTCACTTTGGACCGGTTTCAATGTCATATTTCGTCGACCTGGGCGAGTTTGCCTGTCATATTTCGTCGCCCTGGACGGAATTCTGTCATATTTCACCGCCCTGAACAGGTTTCACTCTCATATTTCATTGCCCTGGACGGGTTTCCTCTTATACTCCATCGCCCTGGTGAGGTTTCCCTGTCATATTTCATCGCCCTGGGCACTTTTCCCTGTCATATTTCGACGCGTCAGACAGGTTTCCCTGTCATATTCCATCGCCCTGGATATTTCGATGCCCTGGACGGATTTCCCTGTCATATATTGTCACCCTTCACGGATTTACCTGTCATAATTCATCGCACTGGACAGGTTTCCCTGTTTTATATCATCACCTTGGACAGGTTTCCCTGTCAAATTTCGGTGCCCTGGACAGATTTCGCTGTCATATTTTATCTCCCTAGATAGGTTTTCCTGTAAAATATCGACGCCCTTTACAGGTTTCTCTCTCATAAACCATACCACGGGCGGGGATAGAACCCGCGATCAGAGAGTCTCAAAACTCCAAACCGTCGCGGGTTCTATCCCCATCCGTGGTATGGTTTGTTTGCAATCGTGTCATTACGATTTCGTGAGTCATGTTCTTTTTCATATTTTGTCGCCCTGCACCAGTTTCCCTGTCATATATTAACGTCCTGGACAGGTTTCTCTGTCATATTTCGTCATCCTGGACGGATTTCCTTGTAATATTTCGACGTCCTTTACAGGTTACCCTATCACATTTCGACTTCCTTGACAAGTTTCCCTCTCTTATTTCACCTTGCTGGCCAGATTTCCCTGTCAAATTTCGACACCCAGGACAGTTTTCCCTGTCATATTTCATTGCCCTAGACGGGTTTTCTTTGGCGTATTTCATTTCTCTGGACACTCTGTCACTTTTCGACGCCGAGGACCGACCGATTTCAGTGCCATATTTAAAGTCCCTGGTCAGTTTTTCCTGTCAAATTTCGACGCATTGGACAGGTTTCCCTGTCATATTTCATTGCCCTAGACGGGTTTTCCTGCCATATTTCATGGACCTGGACGGGTTCCTCCGTCAAATTTCGACACCCTGGACAGGTTTAGCTGTCATATTTCTTGGCCTTGGTCGGGTTTCCCTGTTACATATTGTCGCCCTGGGCGGGTTTCCCTGTAATATCTCGTCGTCCTAGACGAGTTTTCCTGTCATATTACATCGCCCAGGACGGGTTTATCTGTTATATTTCATTGCCTTGGGTGAGTTTCCTTGTCATTTTTCATTGCCGTAGACGGTTTTCTGTCATATTTCGACACCCTGGACAGGTTTCGCTGTCAAATTTTGACACCCTAGACGTATTTTCTTCTCAAATTTCGTCGCCCTGGAAGGGTTTTCCTGTCATATTTCGTCGCCTTAGACAGGTTTCCTTGTCATATTTTGTCGCCCTGGACGGGTTTCCCTGTGATATATTGTCGCCCTGGACGGGTTTTCCCGTCATGTTTCGTTGCCCTGGACAAGTTTTCCTTTCATATTCCATCGCCCTGAACGTGTTTGCCTGTCAAATTTTGACTGCCATGTCGGGTTTCATTGTCATTTTGTCGTTCTGGACAGGTTTCTCTCTCATATTTCGTCTCCCTGGACGGGTTTCCCTATAATATTTCGTAGCCCTGGACGGGTTTTCCTGAGAAATTTCATCGCTCTGGACAGTTTTCACTATCATATTCTTTCACTATCATATTCTTTCACTATCATATTCTTTCCCTGTCATAATTCATCGCCATGGATATGTTTTCCTGTCATATTTCGTCTCCCTAAACGGGTTTCCCTGTAATATTTCGTCGTCCTAGACGGGTTTATCTGTCATATTTCATTGCCTTGGATGCGTTTCCTCGTCATTTTTCATTGCTAAAGACGGGTTTCTCTATCATGTTTCGACACCCTGGACAGGTTTAGCTGTCAAATTCCGACGCCCTGGAGAGGTTTCCTTGTCATATTTAATTGCCCTAGACGGGTTTCCCTGCCAAATTTCTTGGCCATGGAAGAGTTTATCTATAATATTTCGTTGCCATGGACGGAGGTCCCAGTCATATTCCATCTCCCTGGACGGGTTTACCTCTCAAAAACATTGATACATCACAGTACATAACAAAAGTATGGGAGACATTAACACACAGTCGTACTGGCCAGATTGTGACAACACACAGTCGTACTGGCCAGGTTGTGGCAGCACACAGTCGTATTGGCCAGGTTCTGGCAGCACACAGTCGTACTGGCCAGGTTGTGGCAGCCATCACCATAACAACAGTATGGGAGACATTAACACACAGTCGTACTGGCCAGGTTGCAGCAACACACAGTCGTACTGGCCAGGTTGTGGCAACACACAGTCGTACTGGCCAGGTTGTGGCAACACACAATCGTACTGGCCAGGTTGTGGCAGCACACAGTCGTACTGGCCAGGTTGTGGCAGCACACAGTCGTACTGACCAGGTTGTGGCAACACACAGTCGTACTGACCAGGTTGTGGCAACACACAGTCGTACTGGCCAGGTTGTGGCAGCACACAGTCGTACTGACCAGGTTGTGGCAACACACAGTCGTACTGGCCAGGTTGTGGCAACACAAAGTCGTACTGGCCAGGTTGTGGCAACACACAGACGTACTGGCCAGGTTGTGGCAACACAGACGTACGGGCCAAGTTGTGGCAACATATTCGTACTGGCAAGTTTGTGGCAACACACAGTCGTACTGGCCAGGTTTTGGCAACACACAGTCCTACTGGCAAGGTTGTGGCAACATATTCGTACTGGCCCAGTTGTTGCAACACACAGTCGTACGGTCCAGGTTGTGGCAACACACACTCGTACTGGCCAGGTTGTGGCAACACACAGTCGTACTGGCCAGGTTGGGGCAACACACAGTCGTACTGGCCAGGTTGTGGCAACACACAGTCGTACTGGCCAGGTTGTGGCAACACACAGTCGTACTGGCCAGGTTGTGGCAACACACAGTCGTACTGGCCAGGTTGTGGCAACACACAGTCATACTGGCCAGGTTGTGGCAACACACAGTATAACGATGTTTGTTTAGTATTCTGGTAGCGGGTGGTTAAATGATACGTCTTCGGAGGCTTCTTCGTTTATTGTTAAGTCGTACTGGCCAGGTTGTGGCAACACACAGTCGTACTGGCCAGGTTGTGGCAAAACACAGTTGTACTGGCCAGGTTGTGGCAAAACACAGTCGTACTGGCCAGGTTGTGGCAACACACAGTCGTACTGGCCAGGTTGTGGCAAAACACAGTCGTACTGGCCAGGTTGTGGCAACACACAGTCGTACTGGCCAGGTTGTGGCAACACAGTCGTACTGGCCAGGTTGTGGCAACACACAGTCGTACTGGCCAGGTTGTGGCAGCACACAGTCGTACTGGCAAGGTTGTGGCAACACAGTCGTACTGGCCAGGTTGTGGCAACACACAGACGTACGGGCCAGATTGTGGCAACACAGTCGTACTGGCCAGGTTGTGGCAACACACAGTCGTACTGGCCAGGTTGTGGCAACAAACAGTCGTACTGGCCAGGTTGTGGCAACACACAGTCGTACGGGCCAGGTTGTGGCAACACACAGTCGTACTGGCCAGGTTGTGGCAACACACAGTCGCACTGGCCAGGTTGTGGCAACACACAGTCGTACTGGCCAGGTTGTGGCAACACACAGTCGTACTGGCCAGGTTGCGGTAACACACAGCCGCACTGTCCAGGTTGTAGCAACACACAGTCGTACTGGCCAGGTTGTGGCAACACACAGTCGTACTGTCCAGGTTGTGGCAACACACAGTCGTACTGTCCAGGTTGTGGCAACACACAGTCGTACTGTTCAGGTTGTGGCAACACACAGTCGTACTGGCCAGGTTGTGGCAACACACAGTCGTACTGTCCAGGTTGTGGCAACACACAGTCGTACTGTCCAGGTTGTGGCAACACACAGTCGTACTGGCCAGGTTGTGGCAACACACAGTCGTACTGGCCAGGTTGTGGCAACACACAGTCGTGCTGGCCAGGTTGTGGCAGCACACAGTCGTATTGGCCAGGTTGTGGCAGCACACAGTCGTATTGGCCAGGTTCTGGCAGCACACAGTCGTACTGGCCAGGTTGTGGCAGCCATCACCATAACAACAGTATGGGAGACATTAACACACAGTCGTACTGGCCAGGTTGCAGCAACACACAGTCGTACTGGCCAGGTTGTGGCAACACACAGTCGTACTGGCAAGGTTGTGGCAGCACGGAGTCGTACTGGCCAGGTTGTGGCAGCACACAGTCGTACTGGCCAGGTTGTGGCAGCACACAGTCGTACTGACCAGGTTGTGGCAACACACAGTCGTACTGACCAGGTTGTGGCAACACACAGTCGTACTGGCCAGGTTGTGGCAGCACACAGTCGTACTGGCCAGGTTGTGGCAACACACAGTCGTACTGGCCAGGTTGTGATAACACACAGTCGTACTGGCCAGGTTGTGGCAACACACAGACGTACTGGCCAGGTTGTGGTAACACAGACGTACGGGCCAGGTTGTGGCAACACAGTCGTACTGGCCAGGTTGTGGCAACACACAGTCGTACTGGCCAAGTTGTGGCAACACACAGTCGTACTGGCAAGGTTGTGGCAACACAGTCGTACTGGGCAGGTTGTGGCAACACACAGTCGTACTGGCCAGGTTGTGGCAACAAACAGTCGTACTGGCCAGGTTGTGGCAACACACAGTCGTACGGGCCAGGTTGTGGCAACACACAGTCGTACTGGCCAGGTTGTGGCAAAACACAGTCGTACTGGCCAGGTTGTGGCAACACACAGTCGTACTGGCCAGGTTGTGGCAACACAAAGTCGTACTGACCAGGTTGTGGCAACACACAGTCATACTGGCCAGGTTGTGGCAACACACAGTATAACGATGTTTGTTTGGTATTCTGGTAGCGGGTGGTTAAATGATACGTCTTCGGAGGCTTCTTCGTTTATTGTTAAGTCGTACTGGCCAGGTTGTGGCAACACACAGTCGTACTGGCCAGGTTGTGGCAAAACACAGTCGTACTGGCCAGGTTGTGGCAAAACACAGTCGTACTGGCCAGGTTGTGGCAACACACAGACGTACGGGCCAGATTGTGGCAACACAGTCGTACTGGCCAGGTTGTGGCAACACACAGTCGTACTGGCCAGGTTGTGGCAACAAACAGTCGTACTGGCCAGGTTGTGGCAACACACAGTCGTACGGGCCAGGTTGTGGCAACACACAGTCGTACTGGCCAGGTTGTGGCAAAACACAGTCGTACTGGCCAGGTTGTGGCAACACACAGTCGTACTGGCCAGGTTGTGGCAACACACAGTCGTACTGGCCAGGTTGTGGCAACACACAGTCGTTGGCCAGGTTGTGGCAACACACAGTCGTACTGGCCAGGTTGTGGCAACACACAGTCGTACTGGCCAGGTTGTGGCAACACACAGTCGTACTGGCCAGGTTGTGGCAACACACAGCCGTACTGGCCAAATTGTGGCAACACACAGCCGCACTGGCCAGGTTGTGGCAACACACAGTCGTACTGGCCAGGTTGCGGTAACACACAGCCGCACTGTCCAGGTTGTAGCAACACACAGTCGTACTGGCCAGGTTGTGGCAACACACAGTCGTACTGTCTAGGTTGTGGCAACACACAGTCGTACTGTCCAGGTTGTGGCAACACACAGTCGTACTGTTCAGGTTGTGGCAACACACAGTCGTACTGGCCAGGTTGTGGCAACACACAGTCGTACTGTCCAGGTTGTGGCAACACACAGTCGTACAGTCCAGGTTGTGGCAACACACAGTCGTACTGTCCAGGTTGTGGCAACACACAGTCGTACTCTCCAGGTTGTGGCAGCACACAGTCTTACTGTCCAGGTTGTGGCAACACACAGTCGTACTGGCCAGGTTGTGGCAACACACAGCCGTACTGGCCAGGTTGTGGCAACACAAAGTCGTACTGGCCAGGCTGTGGCAACACACAGTCGTACTGGCCAGGTTGTGGCAACACACAGTCGTACTGGCCAGGTTGTGGCAACACACAGTCGTACTGGCCAGGTTGTGGCAACACACAGTCGTACTGGCCAGGTTGTGGCAACACACAGTCGTACTGGCCAGGTTGTGGCAACACACAGTCGTACTGGCCAGGCTGTGGCAACACACAGTCGTACTGGACAGGTTGTGGCAACACACAGTCGTACTGGCTAGGTTGTGGCAACACACAGTCGTACTGGCCAGGTTGTGGCAACACACAGTCGTACTGGCCAGGTTGTGGCAACACACAGTCGTACTGGCCAGGTTGTGGCAACACACAGTCGTACTGTCCAGGCTGTGGCAACACACAGTCGTACTGGCCAGGTTGTGGCAACACACAGTCGTACTGGCCAGGTTGTGGCAACACACAGTCGTACTGGCCAGGTTGTGGCAACACACAGTCGTACTGGCCAGGTTGTGGCAACACACAGTCGTACTGGCCAGGTTGTGGCAACACACAGTCGTACTGGCCAGGTTGTGGCAACACACAGTCGTACTGGCTAGGTTGTGGCAACACACAGTCGTACTGGCCAAGTTGTGGCAACACACAGTCGTACTGGCCAGGTTGTGGCAACACACAGTCGTACTGGCCAGGTTGTGGCAACACACAGTCGTACTGTCCAGGTTGTGGCAACACACAGTCGTACTGGCCAGGTTGTGGCAACACACAGTCGTACTGGCCAGGTTGTGGCAACACACAGTCGTACTGACCAGGTTGTGGCAACACACAGTCGTACTGTCCAGGTTGTGGCAACACACAGTCGTACTGGCCAGGTCGTGGCAGCACACAGTCGTACTGGCCAGGTCGTGGCAACACACAGTCGTACTGTCCAGGTTGTGGCAACACCCAGTCGTACTGGCCAGGTCGTGGCAACACACAGTCGTACTGGCCAGGTCGTGGCAACACACAGTCGTACTGGCCAGGTTGTGGCAACACACAGTCGTACTGGCCAACGTTGTGGCAACACACAGTCGTACTGGCCAGGTCGTGGCAACACACAGTCGTACTGGCCAGGTTGTGGCAACACACAGTCGTACTGGCCAGGTTGTGGCAGCCAACACCAAGTTAACAGTTTTTATTTACATCACCGGAAGTTTTTTTTGTATCAGTGACGGTGAATGTTTTTGTGTTATTAAGACGCGAGAGTTGTGTATATGTGAAGACTGACTTATCTAATAATTAATTCTACTTAAACAAACTGTTTATTAAGTCACTTCTTCACCTATTTATATATTTTTCCAAAATATTTCATCAAAATATTGTAACCCTCATTCCAATTTCTTAAGAAAATTGAAATTATTTTATCAAGAATTTTCTTATTTCTCTTAAAACCATTGTGAGGGAGAGTGTATATATGTGTTTCAGAACGTGTACATATGTATGTATATATGTGTGTTCGAAGTAATGTGTTTGTAGTGATGTGTATGTGTATGTGTATGTGTATGTGTATATGTATGTGTATGTGTATGTGTATGTGTATGTGTATATGTATGTGTATGTGTATATGTATGTGTATGTGTATATGTATGTGTATGTGTATGTGTATGTGTATATGTATGTGTATGTGTATGTGTATGTGTATGTGTATATGTATGTGTATGTGTATGTGTATGTGTATATGTATGTGTATGTGTATGTGTATATGTATGTGTATGTGTATGTGTATGTGTATATGTATGTGTATGTGTATGTGTATGTGTATGTGTATATGTATGTGTATATGTATGTGTATGTGTATGTATATGTGTATGTGTATGTGTATGTGTATATGTATGTGTATGTGTATGTGTATATGTATGTGTATGTGTATGTGTATGTGTATGTGTATATGTATGTGTATGTGTATGTGTATGTGTATGTGTATATGTATGTGTATGTGTATATGTATGTGTATGTGTATGTGTATGTGTATGTGTATATGTATGTGTATGTGTATGTGTATATGTATGTGTATGTGTATGTGTATGTGTATATGTATGTGTATGTGTATGTGTATGTGTATATGTATGTGTATGTGTATGTGTATGTTTATGTGTATATGTATGTGTATGCGTATGTGTATGTTTATGTGTATATGTATGTGTATGTGTATGTGTATATGTATGTGTATGTGTATGTGTATATGTATGTGTATGTGTATATGTATGTGTATGTGTATATGTATGTGTATATGTATGTGTATGTGTATGTGTATATGTATGTGTATGTGTATGTGTATGTGTATATGTATGTGTATGTGTATGTGTATATGTATGTGTATGTGTATGTGTATGTTTATGTGTATATGTATGTGTATGTGTATGTGTATATGTATGTGTATGTGTATGTGTATGTGTATATGTATGTGTATGTGTATGTGTATGTGTATGTGTATATGTATGTGTATGTGTATATGTATGTGTATGTGTATGTGTATGTGTATATGTATGTGTATGTGTATGTGTATGTGTATGTGTATGTGTATATGTATGTGTATGTGTATGTGTATGTGTATATATATGTGTATGTGTATATGTATGTGTATGTGTATGTGTATGTGTATATGTATGTGTATGTGTTTGTGTATATGTATGTGTATGTGTATATATATATATATGTATGTGTATATGTATGTGTATGTGTATATGTATGTGTATGTGTATGTGTATATGTATGTGTATGTGTATGTGTATATGTATGTGTATGTGTATATGTATGTGTATATGTATGTGTATGTGTATGTGTATGTGTATATGTATGTGTATGTATATGTGTATATGTATGTGTATGTGTATATGTATGTGTATGTGTATATGTATGTGTATGTGTATGTGTATATGTATGTGTATGTGTATATGTATGTGTATGCGTATGTGTATATGTATGTGTATGTGTATGTGTATGTGTATATGTATGTGTATGTGTATGTGTATATGTATGTGTATGTGTATGTGTATGTGCATATGTATGTGTATGTGTATGTGTATGTGTATGTGTATGTGTATGTGTATATGTATGTGTATGTGTATGTGTATATGTATGTGTATGTGTATGTGTATGTGTATATGTATGTGTATGTGTATATGTATGTGTATGTGTATATGTATGTGTATGTGTATGTGTATGTGTATGTGTATATGTATGTGTATGTGTATATGTATGTGTATGTGTATGTGTATGTGTATATGTATGTGTATGTGTATGTGTATATGTATGTGTATGTGTATATGTATGTGTATGTGTATGTGTATGTGTATGTGTATATGTATGTGTATGTGTATATGTATGTGTATGTGTATGTGTATATGTATGTGTATGTGTACATGTATGTGTATATGTATGTGTATGTGTATGTGTATATGTATGTGTATATGTATGTGTATGTGTATGTGTATGTGTATATGTATGTGTATGTGTATGTGTATGTGTACGTGTACGTGTATGTGTATATGTATGTGTATGTGTATGTGTATGTGTATATGTATGTGTATGTGTATGTGTATATGTATGTGTATGTGTATGTGTATGTGTATGTACTCACCTAATTGTACTCACCTAATTGTGGTTGCAAGGGTCGAGACTCAGCTCCTGGCCCCGCCTCTTCACTGATTGCTACTGGATCCTCTCTCTCTCTGCTTCCTGAGCTTTGTCATACCTCTTCTTAAAACTATGTATGGTTCCTGCCTCCACTACTTCACTTGCTAGGCTATTCCACTTGCTGACAACTCTATGACTGAAGAAATACTTCCTAACGTCCCTGTGACTCGTCTGAGTCTTCAGCTTCCAGTTGTGACCCCTTGTCCCTGTGTCCCCTCTCTGGAACATCCTATCTCTGTCCACCTTGTCTATTCCCCGCAGTATCTTGTATGTCGTTATCATGTCTCCCCTGACCCTTCTGTCCTCCAGTGTCGTCAGTCCGATTTCCCTTAACCTTTCCTCGTACGACATTCCCTTGAGCTCTGGGACTAGCCTTGTTGCAAACCTTTGTACTTTCTCTAACTTCTTGACGTGCTTGACCAGGTGTGGGTTCCAGACTGGTGCTGCATACTCCAGTATGGGCCTAATATACACAGTGTACAGTGTCTTGAACGATTCCTTATTAAGGTATCGGAACGCTATTCTCAGGTTTGCCAGGCGCCCGTATGCTGCAGCGGTTATTTGGTTGATGTGTGCCTCCGGTGATGTGCTCGGTGTTATGGTCACCCCAAGGTCTTTCTCCCTGAGTGAGGTCTGTAGTCTTTGTCCACCTAGCCTATACTCTGTCTGCGGTCTTCTTTGCCCCTCCCCAATCTTCATGACTTTGCATTTGGCTGGATTGAATTCGAGAAGCCAGTTACTGGACCACATGTCCAGCCTCTCCAGGTCTCTTTGCAGTCCTGCCTCATCCTCGTCCGATTTAATTCTTCTCATCAGCTTCACGTCATCTGCGAACAGGGACACTTCAGAGTCTATTCCTTCCATCATGTCGTTCACATATATCAAAAATAGCACTGGTCCTAGAACTGACCCCTGTGGGACCCCGCTCGTAACAGGCGCCCACTGTGATACCTCTTCACGTACCATGACTCGTTGCTGCCTCCCTGTCAGGTATTCCCTTATCCATTGCAGTGCCCTTCCTTTTACGTGTGCCTGATCCTCCAGCTTCTGCACTAATCTCTTGTGGGGAACTGTGTCAAAGGCCTTCCTGCAGTCTAGGAAAACGCAATCTACCCAACCCTCTCTCTCGTGTCTTACTTCTGTTACCTTGTCATAAAACTCCAGGAGGTTTGTGATACAAGATTTGCCTTCCATGAACCCATGCTGGTTTTCATTTATAATCTTGTTCCTTTCCAGGTGTTCGACCACTCTCCTCCTGATAATCTTCTCCATGACCTTGCACACGATACATGTCAGAGACACAGGTCTGTAGTTTAGTGCCTCGTTTCTGTTTCCTTTCTTAAATATGGGGACTACATTAGCTGTCTTCCATTTCTCAGGTAGTTGCCCAGTTTCAAGGGATGTGTTGAAGATTGTGGTTAGAGGCACACACAGCATCTCTGCTCCTTCTCTAAGGACCCATGGGGAGATGTTGTCCGGTCCCATCGCCTTTGAGGTGTCAAGGTCACTTAAGAGCTTCTTCACCTCCTCCTCAGTTGTTCGTATGTCATCCAACACTTGTTGGTATATTCCCTCTTGATGTTCCCTTCTGTTCTGTCTTCCCACAGCCCTTCCTGTCTCTACTGTAAAAACTTCCTTAAATCTCCTGTTCAGCTCCTCACATACCTCCTGATCATTTCTTGTGAGTTCTCCACCTTCTGTCCTTAATCTGATCACCTGGTCTTTGACTGTTGTCTTCCTCCTGATGTGGCTATACAACAGTTTCGGGTCAGTCTTGATTCTCGATGCTATGTCATTTTCATACTGTCGCTGGGCCTCCCTCCTTACCTGTGCGTACTCATTCCTGGCTCTGCGACTGATCTCCCTATTTTCGTGTGTTCTCTGCCTTCTGTACTTTTTCCATTCTCTATTGCACTTTGTTTTTGCCTCCTTACACCGTCGGGTGAACCAGGGGCTTGTTCTGGTCTTCCCGTTGTTACTGTTGCCCTTGGGAATGAACCTTTCCACTGCCTCCTTGCATTTTGTTGCTACATATTCCATCATTTCATTTACTGGCTTTCCTGCCAGTTCTCTGTCCCACTGGACCTCCCGCAGGAAGTTCTTCAACCCTATGTAGTCCCCTCTTTTATAGTCAGGTTTTTCCCATTCTACTCCTGTTATTCTCTCCACTTGCAGCTCTACTATGTATTCAAAGCACAGAACCACGTGGTCGCTAGCTCCTAGGGGACTCTCATACTTGATGTCCTCAATGTCTGAGCTGCCCAGGGTGAACACAAGGTCCAATCTTGCTGGTTCATCCTCCCCTCTCACTCTGGTAGTGTCCTTAACATGTTGGTGCATGAGGTTTTCCAGCACCACGTCCAACATCCTGGCTCTCCATGTTTCGGGACCCCCATGTG